>NW_026926529.1:0-28260 GCF_032062105.1 Saccostrea cuccullata | reverse complement strand
AATCAAAATGTTTATAAATATAAATGAGAATAAGCACTTCAATAACAAGTAGATAGATAGTAGGTGTTTTCGCTATATTGACGGAACATTACGAGGTGTGATAAAAAAGTTCGCAAACTAATTGAATAACTTCCATACAAGAAACAATATTTGGTTTTAATGTTGATTATATTTTAAATTAATCCTCCCCGATTTTAATGCACATCAACCACCGTTCTGCGCATCCGCGAATCACGTGATATTCGCGGTCACGTGACCCCCTCCGTAGCGTTCTGTCACAAAAGTTAAAAGATTTTTCCGAGTTTTATATTTCTTTCCATGTGAGTTAATTTTTATGACAAGAACAGTTAATTTGTCAGAAATGGTCATATCTCGGCAACAGAATGGGTGGATAATAACATCCTTTCCAAAAATAAGCATGGCGACCATTAAAACACAAATCTTCTGTCTCAGGAGAGACCTTTATTCAAGGTGGATAGAGAATGGGTGCATCCTTTTTATCATATCTAATGTTTAAAATCTAAAGTAAACGATAACTTAGGCATCTAATACTTATTTCATTGTTCAAATATTCAACTATTTTTCAAAGTGCTGATTGGAGGTCTTTGATAGCAAATTGCTTAATTAAAAATACATATCTTTTCAAACTTGCTTTCACTGGGCAAGATGACAAGTATCATTTTTAACCATCAGCCTTCCTTCACTAAAACGATTAATCCAATCATTAATTGAATTTATAGGAACTCATTTATCTCAATAAACTGTGTACAAATTATTATATGATACTGTAGAGGGATTTCTAAGATATTACAATAAATTGTACAGTCCAGTCTGACTAAAGCCAGCCCCTACTATATCACTTCGTTAGTGATATAGTAGGGGCTGGCTTTAGTCAGACTGCTGTACAGTCGTTTGTTGAACGAGTTCGACTGAGACAACCATTTTTCGTCACAAGTGACCTAAATAGTGACGTCATTTTCACATTGTGACGTCACAAACAAGGAGAGAAACTTTATTCAGCATATGCTATTTATAGACCTTGTGTATGGCTATGTGTGTACCGAATTTCATTCTAATCTGAATTGTGGTTTTGTAGATATAGAGATAATTTGTGAACTTTTTGATCACCCCTCGTACTTTTATACTCGAAGAATCGAAGACATATCTTTTCATTCTGTGTCCCTTGCCTGTCTGTGTACCCGAAAATAAGTTAATACTTTTGAAGTGTAAAATGCAATCCATTCGAAAATAGTATGTAATAAATTCTTGTTTAAAGTCATCATTTCGTAAGTTCTATGGTCTCTACAAATACCTTGTCAGCAATTACACTCTAACATGTCATAATTTGCTGACTGAGGTTTTTCATAGTAATTGTTAGACCACTATTTAAACACTGTATTACGGATTTTTCCAATCATTTCAAGGAATACAATGCGGGTTTGACCAGTCGACAGGGGATGCCCACTCCTCCATGGCACCTGATCCCATCTCTTACGTTTCAGAAGTCCGTGTTGCTCTCTCCTGATTTGTATTTTTTAATTGACTTTTGAGCTTGAATACTGTTCGTTATCTCCATATATTTCATGTTAAAATATTCCCTTTTACTGAACTTACGTATTTTCAGCGAGGAGATTAATTTTCAACTCTGAATGTAAGGGAAATGAAATGAAATTAAATAAAAAGTTTAATTTAGTTATGCTGATTGTTCCATTGTCTTCATTCATCACGTTATGTGCATTATACATATTATAATATACACCGAAATATTGCATTCCTCTGTTATTTAAATACTCACGATCTCTGACAAGTTAAGGAAAAGTTTCTCAAATCCATTTTAAAGTAACCTTAACTTCCCCAATTTTTCTTAAATACATGTATCTCAATATTTATAAAGTATAAGTTTAAACTTCAAGCGTTTCTCTCAGGAAATGTCCATGCATGGATCAGACTGCTTAATGTCAAGAGGTAAAGAAGTAGATTTCTGAAAATAGCAATAAATTTGTTGGTGTTGATCCACGTCTGGTTCAGGGACGCGGAGATAAAAAATAAAATCAAAATCTTCCTCTTAGCTTTATATTCTATATCTTCAAGTTAAAAGTTGCTGTTCCTTGAAAGGAACTTCAGTATTTGGACTAAATACATGTTTTAATAAGATTTTAGGCGTATTGATTTTTTAAAAAAATCATTTAATGTTAATTTTTATCACGATTTAAGAAGGCTAACTGCTAATATAAGCTGTAGGAACAAAAAATACCAGGGCCTTAATATTAAATATTGATCTAGTTTGCTATCATTGTAATGTACGCTTAAAAATTGACCACAGAATTAGGAATTTTTCCAAGTGTATGAATCATAATAGTTTTTGTTGTTGTTTTTTTTAATCAGAATATCTAAAGTCTAACCCTCCCTTTATTTCTTTAATTCTCTTTTACCCCGGTAGTTGCCTAAATCATAGACATTTTACATCCCTAATGTAACATATAAATAGTTCTGCCATTATAACACTATAGACACAAGTTCAGTAACTTAGATAGTCCTCTCCTAATACAACATTTTGTAAAATTGCCAAAATAAATAAATAAATAAATATATATGTAGGACTCCAAAGTGCGATGGGACTCCAAAGTCCGATGGTCAAAATTTTCACAAAGTCCGATGGTTTGACACGCCAAAGTCTCAATCAACGTTTATGACGGACGCGATTACTGCGCCGAACCTCACGGCGTTCTAATGACGTAAATAATTATAAATAAGTATCTTTTGCGATTGACTGCGCTACCGCGAGTTTTCACCCGTAATAGTTCGAAAAGTGTATCAACTATATCGTGTTCTTGGGTTCCCTAATCACTCGACTAGTGTGCGTTCACAAACCCTAAACCTGCGTTCTATACTCAATATATATTCAGAAGTGTGGTGTGCGAAAACATTTTTGAAGGTGCAATAATCAGCAAAATATATTTATTGCGAGGAATTAAAAATGTTGGCTTTAATAGGTCAACAGCTGAATTATTAATAGTTTTATGATTAAACTCCTTTTTTCCAATTTCATCGGTTCAGTTGTGTTGTTAGATTTTCTTTAAATTTATTATGAATGTAAAAAAAATAATAAGCACACATCGACTTTGGCGCCAAAATTTAAGCGTGAAACAACAGACAAGTTCTGGCGTAATTTTCGTCACTTCGGACTTTTTTCACAATGTATAGTATACAACAAATACGTTTACAATAATTTATTGCTGTCAGATCAAATATGTCCCAATTTTGTTTTGTGAAACATGTTGATGAAACAAGAATATCAACAGTCTTGTTAAAGTCGCATTTAGAAGTTCTATGCCAAATACAATGATCTTGTAGTAAATACAATGATGAAGCGCAATGATCGAGGTTTTCATACTGACTATTAGGCCATTATTCGCTTCAAAAAATCACAAGACGATCTTAAATTCATATATAAGAAGGTTGCACATATTTCGCGATAGAAAAACATTGACATTTCTTTAAAGGATTTTTGGTCATTAAGTTCTTTGAAAGGTCTCCATTATAAGCACTTTGTACATACATTATTGTCATATCCAAATAAATCGTTGTAGTGCACGCATCAACTGGATTTAAACACGTACATTATATAAAATCTTTGCGTTCAAAATATAAGGTTTTGAGCTGCCACTTTTTTTTGATGAGAATTTCATTGATCCAGCGCTACTTTTATGCAGCATCTTTGGATGTTTTCTTTGCAAGGAATGCTTATCAGACCGCGATCACACAAAAACTTACTTGTAATCTTAAATTGATATTGTCCCCTGGCAGTTCTTGCGCGAAAGACCCTACGTTTTATATGGAAACCTCGCAGCGCTGCCACGGCGCTGTAGTAGGTCAACCCGATCACCTCGGCGTTTTGCATTTTTTGAGGGACAGCTTCCTACATCAAGCACGTGAGGACGCAGCTCTCTAAAGAAATGTGACAAACTTTCAAAATCTAACATTTGTTGTTTGGTTATAACATATGTGTATAAATATACTAAAAATATTTTACATACCAATTAAGATGATGAATGCACTACGTTCGAACAATTTTAAAACGAGACAAGTTATTGACAAACATGTTGATGAAACAAGAATATCAACAGTCTTGTTAAAGTCATCATTTAGCAAGTTCTATGGTAAATACAATGATCTTGTCAGTAAATACAATCAAAGATGAAGTCGAATGCTGACTGAGGTTTTCATACTGACTATTAGGCCATTATTTACACTTCATCGAAAAATGCCTTTGAATATGATATCTTAAATTCATATATAAGAATTGGTTGCACATATTTCAGATACCTCGCATTTAAAACATTTAATATTTCTTTAAAGGATTTTTGGTCATTAAGTTCTTTTTAAGAAAGGTGCTGACTAATTATACATTATATGCACTTTGTACATACATTATTGTCGGTATATCCAAATAAATCGTTGTAGACTGACACTTGCATAATCAACTGGATTTAAACACGTACATTATATAAAATCTTTGAGGTTTTGGGGAAAATATAAGGTTTTGAGAAGAATATCTTGTCAGATTTTTTTTATGATGAATAGAATTTCATTGATCCAGTTGGTTTTATGCCATCTTTGGGGTTTTCTTTGCAAGGAATGCTTGCAAAATACAAATATTTGACACTTACATCAAAATTAATTGTAATCTTAAATTATATTGTAAGGCAGACGATATATTTCTTGAAAGACCCTAGTAATTTATATGGAAACCTGATACAAACCTCGGTGGCTGGATGTAACTCAATCCCAATGACCTCGAAAGTCTTCATCTCTTTAAAGGGATTATAACAAGATTTTTTACATCATACACCCAAATTTCTCTGGTAATTCCCATTCTCTCTTAAAGAAATGAACAAACTAATCAAAATCTAACATTTGTTGTTTGGTTCAGCAACATGTGTGTCCATCTAGATGAGGTTTACACCTTTGTAATCAAGGTTTCGGTTGTACATAGTTGTTGGTCTGTCTGTCCATCTGTCTGTTCCAAAACATCGTTAACTAAAACTTGTAATTATGTCAAAAAAACTATTGAATGTTTGCTGAGCTAGAGCTTTCATGTTTTTAGCCTATTTGAAAAAACTTTTTAAAAAATAAGAATTTGCAAAAGTCCAATTATAACATACAATGTATTTATAATTATCTAATGTAATTTACCTAGGATCATCTCATAAAAACGGAAATTTCATTAATTTTGACATTTTGTTATGTATATACTCGCCTGTAAGTCGTTTTTTTGGAGTAAAATTTTGGTCTTAATCTCTATATCCGACTTATAGGCGAGTCATAAAAAAGGTTGGAATTTTTCTGGACGCTCGCTGAAATGTAGTATTTTATATACATTTCCGACGATTATCGAAGTAAATGTCTGGATATACATGTAAATGATAATTTATGTATTCTTAGATTAAACATAAAAACATGTATTTACATATTTTAATAATTTTATTTGCATCTAAGTGAACATTATACCTATTTGTTTAATGAATTAAGATTAAATATCGGTGTCATTAAAAAAAATATTAGTTGAAACCACGTTAAAACATCAATAGATTTATTTGAAATTGTTACCCGATTTTGGCCAAAAAATTGCACCGACTTATAAGCGGGTCAATGGCAAATCCAACTAAAATCACCTAAAAAATACAACCGACTTATAGGCGAGTATATACGGTATACATGCTTAATTATTATGCACGGTTAATACTCTATTCCATTCAAATGCTTAACAATTGATGATGCTGGTTGTTGGTGCAAGTCAATAAGTGCAGTAGAACAATAATTAAAGGTCGTTTACTTTCGATGCTAAAGAATTTTTTTCCCTACACATTCTTCTATTCTCATTCATACACCTGCATTTACGATATATGGGTTTTTACTAGACAGTAGACCCCCTTTAGCCATAAGTTCAACTGATTCATATTCAGTTTTCTGTGGCAAAACGATATTTTGATCTATTTTCCTGTTATCACGTCTACCGAAAGGAGTGTGGAAACAAAATGATCTATTCCACTTGTCTTTGAAAATGTTTATTTAGACAATCGTATTTGGAATATACATTGAAGGATAAAATAAAGGTTGAGGGTTACTGCAAAATATATATATGGGACGGAGGTAGAGAATAAAATCTTCAATTGTAAAACAGGATACCCAGGTCTGCAAAGTTTGTTGGGTTATTATTATTTTGTTAAATGTATTTCACGGTTATTGCCTTGCCAATTTTGAAAGAAAAATTACATTTATGGAGATAACGAACAGTAAACAAGCTCAAAAGTCCATTAAACAATAAAAATCAGGAGCAGAGCAAACACGGATCCAAAAATACATCAGAGGTGGGATCAGGTGCCATGGAGAGGAGAGTCCAACAGCCGCCGACCAACCACACCCACCATGTGCTTCTTATAATGATCGGGAATTAAAGGGAAATGTGTCTAATTAAGGCTAGCTTCAAATACATGTATATATTTTTAAATATATTTACACACTGGTGTTTTTTTTAATGCTGATACATGTGCTTTTAGAAAAAATATAAGCGATGTTAAACGGGATGCGATGGGCAAAATGTCAGGCTACGCATGCGCGAGAATGATAGAGATTTCGCCCCTAAGACAACTTGTCCGTAAAATAATTCGCCCTATTCGAATTGGAATATGCCATTCATTGGCAAATCTCGCTTTTAAATCTGCACATCGTATTTATATATTTCACTGGCGGATCCTAATTTCTCTCTTATACATATACGTTAAAATTTACAATTTGGTTATGAAAAGTAAACTATTAGTCAAAGTAGGCAGATCGTTGTAGAAATGTGAAGGAACCTACACGAATATTCACTGAACCTAGATATTTTCTCTAATTAAATTTCGGTTAGAAACACATATATATCGTCCACATATTGCAGCTCTTTTAAAGGAGAGCAACTTATACGTATAATGTATTTCGCAGATCAATAAAACTTCAAACCTGAATCTGAAAATTTATGTGTTACACTGCGAAAATTGGACTGATATGTCACAAATTATAGGTCATTTAATAGCCTCGGTAATAACAATCGTCTTCACTTAGAAATGAAGAAAAAGTTCCAGTTGAATCATAGCTTAGTATAAAGACTAAATAGGACGTTATGTATATACAAACCGTTACATTAATAATTTATCAATTGAATCCATTGCAAACATGGTGTAACTAGGATGCATTGTAAAAGAAATTTGTTGGGTATACATTGCATAAACGACAGCAAGAAACGTAGGATATTTTGCACAACGAGTACACATGTAGAGGATTCATAAGGATAAAAAGACAGGTCTACTAATAAAGGGGCACGATTAGTACCCTTTGGAATTCAATCAATTTGTTTGACGACCATGTATCCGAAGACTACATTTACGTCATTGAAGAACACAAACACTCTTTCAATGTTAACTTCAGAACACTTCTATTTAGAATCAGAGTAATTTTAACAAGATAATTTTGGTTCTGACCAATCACTACATAAGAAAACAGCCATTTTAATTAGAATAAATACAGTGGGTTTTTTTAAATATCAGAAAAGATTGTTTTTAATTTATCGCGAGGAATACTTGTAGAATGTGCATTAATGTTGCCCTATTGATTTAACTGATTTTTGATATTTTTTTTTCTGAAGGTTCGTCAGCGTTTTTGAGACATCACATCTGATTTACACTACTTTTTAAAAAATTTTGTTATATAGTACGTCTGAAGTTTCTCCTTAAGCGCAATTACTATTGTTGTGAGGCAAGAAACGTAGGATATTTTGCACAACGAGCAAAGGTCGTTATACATAAATTATCAAGCGTTGCCAACTATTGTTGACGTCCTCGGCATACCCAACAAGAGGCCCAAGGGCCTTGAATCGCTCTTCTGATAAATTGTACAATCTATCACTTCTGTTTGAAGCCTCTAACCCTAAGTATTCTAAGACCCAAGTTGCATCAACTGACAAAGTTTATTGATTCTTAGCCAATTAGGACTGAAGATATTTTTAATAATAAAGTTATAAAAACCATAAGTATGTCACAGTGACCTACTTTAAGATTGAAGTTTTCTGAGGACTCAAGATGCATTAATAGACAAAGATTGAAGATTCTAAGCCAATAAGTATTTGAGATATTTAAAAGTAGGTCACCATGACCTACTTTTTTGTCTACATTCTTTGAAAACCCAAGATACATCAACTGACAAAGTTTGATGATTCTAAGGCAATAAGTACCTGAGATATTTAAAAGTAGGTCACCATAACCTACTTTTTGGTCGACATTCTCCGAAAACCAAAGATGCCCCAACTGACAAAGTTTAACAATTCTAGGTCAACCAGTACTTGAGATATGAAAATATAGCCATAAAATGTCAAAAGTAGGTCAAGGTGAGGTAATTTTTGGTTTGCGATCCCCGAAAACTCAAGATGCATCAACTGAAAAAGTTTGATGATTCTAAACCGATATGTACCTGATATACTTAAATATACCCATAAAATATCAAAAGTAGGTCATCATGACCTACTTTTTTGTCTATATCCTTGGAAAACCAAAAATGCATCTACTGACAAAGTTTGATTATTCTAAGACAACAAGTACTCAAGATACTTAAATATAGCCATATAATGTCAAAAGTAGGTCACTGCGACCTAATTTTTTTAAAACGATTTTCGAAAACCTAAGATACATCAACAGACAAAGTTTGATGATTATAAGCCAATAAGTACCTGAGATATTCAAAAGTAGGTCACCATGACCTACTTTTTGGTCGACATTCTTTGAAAACCCAAGATGCATCAACAAACAAAGTTTGATGATTCTAAGACAATAAGTACAGTAGATACTTAAGTGAAGCCATAAAATGTCAAAAGTAGGTCACAGTAACCCACTATTTGGTCGTCACTTTCCGAAAACCTAAGACGCATCAACTCACTAAGTTTGATGATTTTAAGCCAATAAATACCCAAAATACTTAAATAAAGCCTTAAAATGTCGAAAGTAGGTCACAGTGACCTACTTTTTCAACATCATTCTCCGAAAACCCAAGATGCATCAACTTACAAAGTTTGATGATTCTAAGCCAATAAATCCCTAACATACTAAAACATAGCCATAAAATGTTGAAAGTAGGTCATCGTGACCTACATTTTGGTCGACATTTTTCAGAGTCCCAAGATGCATCTGCTGACCAAGTTTGATGATCCTTGGTCTGAAGATAATCAAAATATGCCTTTTAAACTATTCGAAAACAAATGCCTGCAAAATTCAAAAAGTAGGTCACAGTGACCTACTTTTTCATAAATATGTTTTAAGGTCCCAAGATGCATCAGCTTACAAGATTTGATGATTCTAAACCTCTCAGTGTCTGAAATAATTGGATTAAATTTTTTAAAAAGAATTAGTCATAAAGTTCAAAAAGTAGGTCACGGTGACCTACTTTTAAGTTGACGTTGTTCAAGGACCCAAGATGCATCAACTGACAAAATTTGATGATCATAGGCCTTAAATTGTTAAAAATATGCCTTCAAATCAATTTGAAAACAAATGCCCACAAAATTTAAAAAGTAGGTCACCGTGATCTACTTTTGAGTTAACATGAAGTGAAGTCATAAGATGCATCAACTTACAAGATTTGATGATCCTAGTCCTAATAGTAAGCAAAATATAAACGTTTTTATTATTTGTAAATTTAGGTCAACTTTGAAGTGACCTTGAGACCACGCCCTTTGCCCCAGGGTGATGCCTTGAACAATTTTAATCTTCAACATATCCTGATCCTTGTATGTAAGTTTGGTGAAAATCTGCCTGGTGGTTCTGGAGACGAAGATTTTTTAGCAACCAGTACTTTTTGTTTTGTTTTCCTGATTATCTCCCATTGTTTAAGGGTCCCAACCCTTATTTTAGTATAAAGGGTAGCCCTTGGGCCAAGGATACCCTGTGACAAATTTGACACTGATTGGCCAATGGGTTCTTGAGTTATGGCCCATATTCTAACAAGAGGCCCATGGGCCACATCGCTCACCTGAGCACTGTGGCTAGGAAAAAGTATAAATTGGTTTATTATTGAAAGGTTTAAATCCAAAAGTAGTCCCATGACAAATCATGGCTTTGCTATTCTTGAGAAGATGATTTGTAAAGAATTTTCCTATATATTTCTATGTAAAAATTTGATCGGCCATTTTGCCTCCGCCCTACCCCCGGGGTCTTGATTTGAACAAATTTGAATCTACACTACCTGAAGATGCTTCCATATAAATATGATCAATTATGGCTTTACTATTCTTGAGAAGAAGATTTTTAAAGAATTTTCCTATATATTTCTATGTAAAACTTTGGTTGGCCATTTTGGCCCCGCGCTGCCCCAGGGGGTCATGATTTGAACAAACTTGAATCTACACTACCTGAGGATGCTTCCGTATAAATATGATCAATTTTGGCTTTGATATTCTTGAGAAGAAGATTTTTAAAGAATTTTCCTATATATTTCTATGTAAAACTCTGGTCGGCCATTGTGGCCCCGCCCTACCCCCGGGGGTCATGATTTGAACAAACTTGAATCTACACTACCTGAGGATGCTTCCATATAAATATGATCAATTATGGCTTTGTTATTTTTGAGAAGAAGATTTTTAAAGAATTTTCCTATATATTTCTATATAAAACTTTGGTCGGCCATTGTGGCCCCGCCCTACCCCCGGGAATATGATTTGAACAAACTTGAATCTACACTACCTGAGGATGCTTGAGAAGAAGATGAAAATGTGAAAAGTTTACAACAACAACGACGACAACAACGACGACAACAACGACAACGACAGACAACGGACAAATTGTGATCAGAAAAGCTCACTTGAGCCTTTGACTCAGGTGAGCTAAAAAGTTAACGCACACCGCACAAATGGCCATAGCATTAACTCTTTGAGCCTTTGGATCAGAAGAGCTAACAAACTAGACAAAGATTCCTTATATTTGCATTGTCATTGAATAAAAAAAAATGCTTCCTTACAGAATTCAATCATAAAAAGCATTTCATTATTTCACATAATTTTTTAGTGTCAAACACAATGGTAGCCCAGAAAATTGACATGCATATGGAATCTGACCTTGGTTTTTTTAAACATTGATTATTCTTAGGTGCAAATATATTAATACTCATAGAGTTAACAAGGAAAACAACTGGAAATTTAAATAATTAAAAATAGTCGCTTGAGTTAAGAAATGTAAATAATTAAACATAGTCACTTGAGTAAACAAAAGCCTTGACATCTGACCTAGAATAATTTCTAACAAGAGGCCCATGGGCCTTATAGGTCACCTGAGTATCATGTAACAACCACTATTTATTCACCACTTCCCACAGGAACCATTGACCCTGAGGCCACATATTTCAAAATTTTGGAAATTTTATCATAACTTTTATTCATAAATGGTTGATTAAAACCAAAAAGCAGATTTCAAAGCATAAACTATCTTCAGACTACCCCCCCCCCCCCCCCCCCCCCCCCCCCCCCCCCCCGTAAATCACTCTGGAAGAGGCACGTTTCTTCATCATAAATATGTACTTAGATCATTGGCATAATACCCAGGAGCAGAGAAGATTTTTAAAGAATTCATGCATTTTCAATATATAATCATTAGAGCCCCGCCCTAACACACAGAACCCCTGACCCAGGGGCCCTGAAATTCACAAATTGGGAACAAGCATCCTTCCTCATCATAACTATGTACATAGTTCATTGGTTTAATACCCGAAGCAGAGAAGAAGACTTTAAAGAATTTATGCATTTTCACTATATAATCAAGAGAGCCCCTCCCTAACAACAAAACCCCTGAACTAGGGCCCATAAAATTCGCAATTTTGGAAGAGACACTCTTGTTAAACATAATCATGTACTTGGTAAGCTACTTTAATACCGAGAAGCAGAGAAGAAGATTTTTAAAAAATAAATGTATTTTCACCATATTATCAATAGAGCCCCGCCCTAACACCAGAACCCCCAACCCAGGGGCCATGAAATTCACAATTTTGAAAGAGACATTCTACCTTATCATAACTTTGTACTTGGTTAGTTTATTTATTACCCAGGAGCAGAGAAGAAAGATTTTCAAAGAATTTATGCATTTTTACTTTATAATCAATAGAGCCCCGCCTAACACCAGAACCCCTGACCCTGGGGCCATGAAATTCACAATTTTGGAAGAGGCAATCTTGGTCATTATAACCTGTCTGTTAATATATCGAAAACAAAAATTGTTATTTTTAGAAACGGAGGTAAAATACGGAAGGAAGAAAAATGGCATTTAAATGGCGAACCAACTGAAATTGTTGACCAATTTACATATCTCGGTGTAATTTTGAATTATAATGGAAAATTTAATAATACACAAAAACAGCTGGCAATCCAGGGTAGAAAAGCAATGTTTTCGATGAAATCAAAAATCAACCAAATGTGTCTAAATACTGAGACAATGTTTTCACTTTTTGATACTTATGTTGCAAGCATATTGAATTATGGTTGTGAAATATGGGGGGGACACAATGCTAGTGATATTGAAAAAGTACACTTGGACTTTATTAAATATGTTTTAGGTGTTAGAAGGAGCACAAATACTGCCATGATTTATGTTGAAACTGGTAGACTGCCTATGAAAATTGTTCGCATTTTTCGAATATTTAAATTTTGGTTAAAGCTGTTAAAAACTGACAATTGTATTTTGAAAATGTGTTATGAATATTTGTTCAATGAATGTGAATATTCCGGCAGACACTCTGATAATTGGGTTGTAAATATCAAACAAAAAATTTATGAGAATGGACTCGGATTTTTCTGGCTTGAACAAGACGAAGAAATGATTTATAAACAATTTCCTGTAATCAAGCAAAGAATAACAGATAATTTCATACAAAATCTCATGGCAGAAATTAATTGTTCAAAAAAATGTATTTTTTACAGACACATTGTAGATTATTTAACCTTGCAATATTATTTAAGAAAGTCAATACCTAATTTTTATAAAAAACAAATAAGTAGAATAAGAATGTCTTAAACTTCCCATAACCTTGCAATTGAAACTGGCAGGCATAGAAATATTGTAAAGGAATTTAGATTTTGTGAATTTTGTAAAAATATCATAGAAGACGAATTTCATTTTGTTTTAATTTGTCCCCTATACAAGGACTTGAGAAGTAAATATATATTAAAAGTTATTACTGGAAAAAAACATCCGCATTCAAACTAGTCCAATTATTGAGTGTACAAAATTTTTCTGAGCTTTGTAAGTTAGGTAAATTTCTGCATTTAGCTTTTAAGTTAAGAAATGAAAATATGTGATTCATTCTTCGTTTGTCCAAACGTTTTATCAGTATATTTATTTACATTTATTATGTGATTCAATTTTTTTATATCTAATGTATAGATGCGCCATACCAAGTGACTTCATTATATAAACTAGGCGCTGCTTTTTCATGTATTGATACCATACCATACCATACCAATCTGTTTTTTCTCTTAATTATATTTGTAATAATATTTTGATAATACGTATGTATTAAGCAATAAAAAGAATAACTTAGTTAGTTTGTTTAATACCCATGAGAAGAGAAGATTTTCAAAGAAATAATGCATTTTCACTATATAATCTATATAGCCCCAACCTAGCACTAGAACCCCGGGGCCATGAATTTCACAATTTTGGTAGAGGACTCAGTGCTGATTACAATCATGCAAACAGTTTGACTGCTTGATTTCCAGGAGTAAAGAAGAAGATTTTTAAAGATTGCATTAATTTTAGCAGTTTTGGTCCCACCCCTCAGGCCCAAGGGGGGCAGGGACCATGAATTTCACAATTTTTGTTCCCCTTCATCCATAGATGCTTTATGCCAAATTTGGTTAAAATTGGTTGAGTGGTTGCAGAGAAGAAGCTAAAAATGTTCAAAAGTTTACGACCGATTGACGACGAACGACGTACGACGACGGACGAAAGCAGATAGCAATAGGTGACCTAAAAATAAAAGTCTAATATCTCTTCTTGAATTTTTCTATCAAACTAAGACGCCATCACTTCCTAGTGGAGGGCTTTATTTAAACCTGTATTCAGCACTAACAATGTTTGAGCAGTCGGGAATCTTTCTCTTGCCCCCAGCACCTACAGCATAGGAACCTCGGTTTATACAGTATCAGTCTCAGTCGCAGAGTGGAACACGAATTAATGACCACTACTCCACGCATTCCATCTTTCTATTTGTTTGTTCTTAATACCAATCACAGCTACACCAAATTAGCAATATTAGATACCGTATAAGTAGAATTTTTAGCGAGGATTGAATTTTGGCAATATTAGCGATGGTGCCGAGATAGCTAAAATTGAATATCGCTAAAAATAAGTTACGTTTTATTTGTAATAGCTTCTTTAATGTGCATTTTTAAACCGCTAAAATTACATCTCGCTAAAAATAAATTACCACTTTTTAAGGACAAATCGCTAAATTTGCGTCTCGCTAAAATTTCCACTTATACGGTATTTTAAAAATAAATAAAAGACCAATGTGCCATATAGCTCACCTGAACACACTGGTTAGGAAGGAAGCTGAAATCGGTTCGTATTGAAACTAAACATATGTTATCGTAAGCCCCCTTTCTTCCCGGTCCACCCAATACCACTATGGGTTATAATATGAATAGACTTAGACCTACATTACATAACAAGAGGCCCAGGGGCCACAGCGCTCACCTGAGCACACGGGCTTGAATTTAAACCCCCCCCCAGGCATTCATCATTTGAACAAACTAGAATCTACACTACCTGAGGATGATTCCATATAAATATCACTAATCATAGCTTTGAAGTACTTGAAAAGAAAATTTTTAAAGGTTTCCCTATATATCCCTATGTAAAACTTGGGTCGGCCATTTTGGCCCCACCCTAGCCCCGGGGGTCATGATTTGAACAAACTTGAATCTACACTACCTGAGGATGATTCCACATGAGTTTCATCTTTCCTGGCCCAGTGGTTCTTGAGAAGAAGATTTTTAAATAATTTTCCTATATATTCCTATGTTAAACTTGGGTCGGCCATTTTGGCCCCACCCTAGCCCCGGGGGTCATGATTTGAACAAACTTAAATCTACACTACCTGAGGATGATTCCACATGAGTTTCAGCTTTCCTGGCCCAGTGGTTCTGGAGAAGAAGATTTTTAAAAAATTTTCCTATATATTCCTATGTAAAACTTGGGTCGGCCATTTTGACCCCACCCTAGCCCCGGGGGTCATGATTTGAACAAACTTGAATCTACACTACCTGAGGATGATTCCACATGAATTTCAGCTTTCCTGGCCCAGTGGTTCTGGAAAAGAAGATTTTTAAAGATTTTTCCTATATATTCCTATGTAAAACTTTGATATTTTTAAAAAACTTGCTACACTACCTGAGGATGATTCCATTTTGGCTAAGTGGTTCTCAAGAAGAAGATTTTTTAAAAAATGCCATCAATTTTTCTCTAATTCATAATTATCTCCCCTTGGAAAAGGGCGTAGCCCTTTATTTGAACAAACTTGAATCCCCTTCACCCAAGGATACTTTGTGCCAAGTTTGATTGAAATTGGCCCAGCGGTTCTTGAGAAGAAGTCGAAAATGTGAAAAGTTTACGACGACGACAACAACGACAACGACTACAACGACGACAGACAGCGGACAAATTTTGATCAGAAAAGCTCACTTGAGCCTTCGGCTCAGGTGAGCTAAAAATCATTAAAATATGTATCTTTTTTCTTGCTTATTGGTTTTTTAGATCTTTTTAATGACGCAACCTATGTTAACATTTTCTTAATGATCTCCCCATAAAAAAGATGTCACCCTCAATTGGAACAAATTTTTAAATCCCCTTTAACCAAGGTTTATTGGCTGAAATTAGCCTAGTAGTTTTGCAAGAAAAAAATGATATTGAAAAAAAAAGTTTTCTACATGGACAGAAAACGGACAAATTTTGATCAGAGAAGTTCACTTAAGCCTTCGGTTCAGGTGAGCTAGAGAAGTACATTAATTTTGAGCATTCGTTTCACAAGTCACGTAATTTTAATAAAACATAAACATACGAGTATACTATTTTATTTGATAACAAAAAACTGTGTCAATTATTACCCTGCATAATTAGAAAAAACCCTTTTAAAACAAAGTGCCTTCCGATAAATAAGAGTGCATTACTAGATGCATTTCTTGTTGCTAGGAAAACAATTTAAGTGGTCCTCCGACCAACTTTTCTCCAGAACGATATGCTACATCATCTCAATGATTAGATAATGTATTTTTTTCGTTTTGCGTTCACGTACCACGGTCTTTCAATATAGACCATGATAATTAGAGTGGAAAATACTTTGACGATATACCTAAATATATTGAGTTCAGAAGGCTTCAGCAAATGTTGTACTCTTCCCATGTACAGGTTTCATAAGGATAAAAAGACAGGTCTACTAATAAAGGGCACAATTAGTATACCTTTTGGAATTTAATCAATTTATTTGATGACCACATGTATGTCAATGAAGAACACAAGCACTCTTTAAACATTTACTTCAGAGCACTTAAAATTAGAATCAGAGTGATTTTATAACAAGGTAATTTCGGTATTGACCATTTTATTAAAAAAAAAACAGTGGGTTTTTTAATGTCAAAAAAGCATCATTTTTAATTTATCGCGAGGAATACTTGTATAATGTGTAGAATGTTGCCCTATTGATTAAACTGACTTTTGAATTTTTTCCCTAATGGTTCGTTGGCGTTTTTGAGAATCCTCATCTGATTTACATAATTTTTAAGGTATGTTGTTATACAGCACGACTGAAGTTTCTCCTCAAGAGCAATTATTATTGTTTTAAGGTCTAAATATGAAGTTTGGTAGAGCATTTGCTGGACCCGGCAATGCATTTCTGTAATTGTAAAGATTTGTATGAAGTTTAATATTAAGTCGGTATATGTAGGTATGATCAAACTCATCTTTGGTGAGAAGAATGAAATATAAGGAGATAACGAGCAGTATTCATGCTCAAAAGTCCATATAAAAAAATACAAAATTGGAGCAGAGCAAACATGGACATCAAAACATCGAAGGTGGGATCAGGTGACATGGAGGAGTGAGCATCCCCTGTCGACCGGTCACATTAGCCATGTGCTCCTTGTCATGTTAATAATGAAATGATTAAAAAAATTCATCTGACGAATATTGATTGGAATCCGTTTAATATGTGTAGACGAATAAACTGTTTATGTATTTATCGTTAATAAACGTTATATTCGTATAAAAGGTTTTTCAAATGTATTAAGGGAATAAATATTCTACGTGAAAGGCCATACCATAGATAATAATCTTATAGTGAAGAAAAATAGTTTTCTAAAACCAATCAACATGGCACTGAAGTTAATTTATCTTATCAGCTAGGAAAATGATATAAATGCCCCGTCATCAATATTTATTTTGGGGGATCTTTTTTCTGATGCATCACTACAAATCTAGCTGTTTTATTGACACAGGGAAGTGTAGAAAGCAAGATAAGACCTAATCAATAACCCCAAGATTTGCTTCCTATACATACAAATACCCAGAGTAAACAGGGCTAAAAAACAAACACACAGCAAATCAATATATCAGGACGACTTCCATGGAGAAATATTTGTTTTCTGCAAATTACGAGTTAAGTTTCAAATCCATTTTCTCGACTTTTTTGTAGGGCTGATTAGTCGCTTAGTAACAACTAAAAACAGCAAACACGTCAACTGGACATTTCTTAGAAGAAATGCCTTCAGAGAAAATCAAACATTCAAACAATCAAAATTTCAAATGAATCATTCAGCCTAAGTTAAGTTATTTAGATAATTAAAACGAAATTTTAATTAAATTTATTTTACCGTCACTTTCAAAAATAGTTCAACACTATAAACCTCTGCAAATGGTCCATGTGAGTTGTTAAAAAGCGACAGCTTATTTTGTAATAGATGCTTAGAATACAAGTTTTGTATTTTGTCAGCATTAGTATAAAGCAAAGGACAGGAACTATTATTATTTATTATATTTAAAGAAAATAAAAGAAAATGGACGAAATGAAAATTAAATATTAAAAAATGTGGTCAGTATTTTTTACACACTTATTTAAGGTTTTTACTTTCATCTACACTGATCAAATGAAATAAATGGAGATAACGAAGAATATTCAAGTTCAAAAGTCCATAAAACAATACAAAATATGAGCAAAGCAAACACGGACCCCCAAAACATCAGAGGTGAGATCAGGTGCCATGGTGGAGTGAGTATCCCCTGCCGACCGGTCACACCCACCATGTGCTTCTTATAATGATCGGTAAATAACGGAAAAATCCGTCGTCAATATCAGGTGTGTAAATAATGCACCAACATTTAGTATGAAAAAATGTCAGGCAGCATTTGACTCAATACTAATTTGTATTTCCTGGTAAGGTCATTGTATCGACCATAGAACTTACCAAATGATGAATTTAAGCGAGACTGTTGATATTCTTGTTTCATCAAGTTTTAGTAATTGTACATGAGTAGAGCATGCTTTTGCGTATCGAATCGTAAGGTATATAAACTCCGTGTGCAGGTGATGAAGGTATATTGCTGCATAAGTAAGGGAAGTTGACGATTGAAAAGGTAGTCATCATGTTTATTATACAGCTTGGTTGTAAGATTACCATTAACGTCCTTTAAGTACAGAAAGATAAAAAAAATTAATATTTTGTATTAAAACTAGCGGTACTGTGATCAATGAACTCACTAAATGATACCCCTCG
Organism: Saccostrea cuccullata; assembly: GCF_032062105.1. NCBI lineage: Eukaryota > Metazoa > Mollusca > Bivalvia > Ostreida > Ostreidae > Saccostrea > Saccostrea cuccullata. The sequence goes on along the minus strand of NW_026926529.1, from coordinate 9,425 downwards.
CCTCTCATATGAATATAATGGCAGTGTCCATGTTTTGCTCTGGGAAACCCAAAATATATGTCGGATCAAAAAGTAAAATAGGAGGTGCACAATTGTAATATATGATAAAGATTCTGTGAAAGTTTCATCAAATTTCATTCAGAGGTATGAGAGGAGTTGCGGATAAGAGATGGGTACCCCAAAGCGTAACAGACGGACGGATGGACATACCGATTACTATATACTCTCCCGCTTTCCAAGCGGGGGGGGGGATAAAAATAATGATGTTAAGCGTCGAAGATTATTTTTTATCACAATTGCAAAACAGTTCATTCTAAGTTTGTTAGTAGATTGTTCACGGTAACTCAGTCGGTAAAGCGCTCACTCCCTGATAGGGAGTTCGTTAGTTCGAATCTCGGTCGCGACTGAACTAAGTCGATAAAAAATCTCCATATGCTTCATGCAATACAATTCAATAAGTTATACATGATCTTGAATACTGTTCGTTATCTCCATATGCTTCATGCAATACAATTCAGGAAGTTACACATAATATACAGAAATACAGTCTCAAAATGTCGAGAAAGAGGATATTTTACTTGAAAAAGACGTTAATGGTAATCTAACAACCAAGCTAAATGATAAACGTGATGACTTTAACTTTTCTATCAACAACTTCCCTTACTCATGCAGCAATATACCTTCATCACCTGCATACGGAGTATATATATCTCAGTTGATTCGATACGCAAGAGCATGCTCTACGTATGAACAATTTCTGAAATGGGATAAATTATTGACAAGCAAGTTGATGAAACACGAATATCAATAGTCTCGTCTAAAGTCATCATTTCGTAAGTTTTATGGCCGATACAATGACGTTGTCAGCAAATACAATTTATCATTGAGTCAAATGCTGACTGACGTTTTTTCATACTAATTGTTAGTCCATTTTTCATACACTGAATTGACGACGGATTTTTCCGTTATTTCTCGATAATGACAAGGAGCACACGGCGGGTGTGACCGGTCAGCAGGGGATGCTCACTCATTCATGGCACCCGATCCCACCTCTGATGTTTCGGAGGTCCTTGTTTGCTCTGCTCCTATTTTGTATTGTTTTATGGACTTTGAGATTGAATACTGTTCGTTATCTCCATATCTTTCAGGATAAAATGCTTAATCTGCTAATATTGAGACTTCAGCGTTAATTGAATATTTTGACATGTGCATATAGCAGAATAAACTTCCAAATACGTAAGGCTTAGCATAGTTAAGCTTATTGCTCTGAAGAGACCAGACAACTATCCTCAAACTAAGAAGCCGAATTTGGCAATTGTCTCCATATGGTGTTAATGTTTAAAAATAAATGTACAGATACATGTTTTACAAATGAACAATTTCTTTTTCGAAACAAGCTACTCACATCTAATTTCAGTAATCTGATGATATAAGAGTACCATCAATGTCTTTTCAAGTAATTATTTTGAAATTTTGCACAATCTTTAGTCCATACTAAGACTTTATTTATAAGAAAAACAACTTGTCGTTAAAATTGAATTTAATTTAAAAATTATATCTACTCCAGTTACAGGTATTCCATTTACTCGATAAAGACAAAAGGGGTGACAGTAGTGAGATCCGTTGACAAGGGATAATCTTCTATGACACTTGTTCCCACCTCTGATGCTTTCAGATTTTAGATTTTATAAATACAAGGAGACATACATCTCAAAAGTTTTCAGGGTCCCTATTTGCATGCAGCAAGTCTGTATTTAAGGAATCACTGTCTAGTTAGTATGGTAAGTCGTGGCATCAACAATAATGGAAAAGTGGGAAATATATCCGCTCCATTGTTGCCATTTAAGCACGTTTGCCTCACATATGGGCCTTCATAGAAACCTACTATACACATGGTGAGGGCACACATGGGCGTATGTATATATTAATGAAAGTGCTTAGCTAAAAGGAAAAGAATTTTCAACGTACATTCTACATTAACTTCAAATGTCAGAAGACATATGTTTGAAGTGAAAGTTAAGATGATTATAAGTACTTAAATAAAAGTATACTAGTTAAACTTAAAGTGGAATACTGTATACAGGGACATTTTCGCCCCCATTTTATTTTCGCCCCTTTCGCCCTACCCTCATTAGGGCGAATTTAAAACGGGGCAAATTCAATAAATTCAATATAACTTCTTAAACAAAACTATGATTAGGCGAATTTAAAACGGGGCAAATTTGTTTTACCGTGTGAAAGTGCGAAAATAACACGGGGCGAAAAAATAACCCTGTATACAGTACTTATAAGGTCATCAAATTAAGAACACAATATCTGTAAGGCATGTATATGACAAATAATAATCAATATCATGGCTAAATTTGTTAACTTTTCCAGACAGAAAAGTTTGTCTTTTGAGGAAAAAGAAATGGGTTTAATGAAGAATGGATGGTGTAAGTTCCCCCATTTATTTAATGAGGTTCGCTCCTCAGCTTTTTAGCATATTTTTATATTGACCTCTATTTCATTAAAAAAAAAATTCTACATAATGTTTTAATTTTCCAATAAATTTGGTTTCTTTATTGCTAATTAAACTATATTCAATTAAAACTTCATGATGAAATTCCATACCGCAAATAAATTATTGAGAAACTATATTTTGTGGCGGAAGGTTTTTAGGAGGAAAAAGATAAATTTCTCTTCTTTCGAAGTATTCAAAATTGTTATGTTTGGATTCATATTTTTTTCATGCAGCATGCAAAAAGAATAATTTTGTGCTGTGAAATGTTCAATACTGGTCCTAAATTATTTATCAAATTAACTTTCTTGAAATCTATCAACATATTTGGCAAATAATATCAAATATATTGTAAAAGTCCTTGAAAAAACAGCCCTAATTAAGCTTAAAATTAGCACTATTTTAGTAATATCTAAAAATTAACATCACAAAGCCCAATTTTTTATTTCAATTTCTGAATATATGAGATAATTTTAACCACTCCGCTTGAAATCAGAAAATTAACAATACTTTCAAATGATTTTATTGCTTTTGATTGCAGAAATAGTGTGTCAAATAATTGACTATGCGAAGCTATTTTGAACTACTTTTGTTATCACAATTTTAAATGTGACTATTTAATATGAAAAAAGGCTGTGTTTGATCCAGTAATTCATTTGGATTAAATATTAAGGTAGAATTCTTCTCTGGTTTCTGGGTAAATGAAATATTCATTGTATATTTGCTTATATGTCTTATATATTTAGGTGAAAGAGATTTAAAATACTATATTTTCTTTCCTCATCACAATACTATTGTACAACTTTAAATAGAAATGGTAAATTGTGTTCGAAAACAAGCAGGGACTATATTTTGGCGGAATGGTGGCGTATGAAAATATCTTCTTTTCTATCTCTCAAAATTATTATAGAACAAAGAATTTAGTTATAATTTTTACACAATCAATGATTAGAAGAATTTTTCAAATGTTAGCAAAATACATAATAAGGAATTTAAGTTTTAAAATATATCAAATAAATATGAATTTCCAAACAAACTACAATTTAGCTTTTAAAAGCTTCCAATCTAAGTACAAATATGAGCCAAAAATCCATAGAAAGTGTTTTTACTCTCTTACTAAACGGTCAAAACTTTTTGTTTTTGTATCATTTTGTATCTCTATATAACTTCCTTACCATATGTGAAAATAAGAAAAATTTAAAAATATGGCGCATATAAAAACAACTTAAATATCCTAAACATTTAAGAAAAATAGAGAAAATTCGGATTAGCCAAAATCCATTTTTGTTAAACTATTTGTATCAATTTGGTAATATCATCTTATAGACCCTATATGGTTATATTTTTTTTATGCAAAAAGAAAAACTTTTAACCATTTGAAATAAAAGACCATATCTCATGACTGGATGAAGTTATTTTTATTCTTAATGACCTGGGAAAAGGTAATGACCTTGACCTGAACTTGACTCTAATATTAAACGGTCAAAACTAATCTGACTGATATCATCACTTAGTAATATTGTCTTCTTGACTCTGTGAAAATTTCATTAATTTTTAAATACAAGAAATACAGTTTTGTGTGAGTAGAATCCTACCTTAAGGGAAAATAATTGATTCATATGATAGACGTATTTGTTGTGCAAAAAGGTCATATTAATTGCTCCAGAGTGCTAAAAGAACTGACCCCCGTTTTTGGTCTTTATTTTTAAGCGGTTAGCTTCGCTAACCGCTTTATGGCATGTGTCCGATTTTTATCGACACCGGAAACTTCCATAAGGCGCTACCTAAAAAACTTCAACAAAGCCTCTACCTAGTACCTATGATTTGTTTCTAACACATATAACATATGTTAAATAAAATCAAGACTATCAAAACAACATAATCTTTCGGTTTTTTTATTTTTTTCTGATTTTGTTTGTCAATGAAATAAATTTATAATTGTTGTTTTAAAAAAAAGTTTATGTATAGGAGCATTTGGTGTCGAGATTAAATTTCCGTGACATCAGCTGATGCCGATCGGGCCCTGTGACGAAATTCGAAGTCAGCATGAAGTTTAGCTGATAACATTATCTACGCGTTAGATTTAAACTTTAGGAAGAAATGTATAGCGAGAAATATCATATTTGAACCCAATGTTCCACGAAAACCAGTAGGCATTTCCGATTTATGTGTTAAATTGAAGCCTGAATCGAACAGGTGGTCAAAATGGCGTTGGACACCTGGTGTATTTATATATAGAGGGGGTAATATTTGGCTAATTTAGAGACTTACTGATAAAAATTCAGGTGCCTGTGATTAATTATAAGGCACCCCTCATGAACAATAAATATTTGACCGAATTATGCTACTGGGCACAGGGAGGACGGGTTAATTACTGGCTAAAGGGGTTAAGGTTATTACCGACTGCAAAACATCGGAGAATCTCTCGATCGAGTTTCATTTTCCAAAATATTTAGGCATCCCTTTAATTAACTTAAGTAATACTAGTACACGAAGAAAACCCTTATATAAAAATACTGAATACATCTGTAAGTTGTACAGTTATGGATTACTTCCATAATGAAACGTTTGTTTTCTTCTCCTTTTTTTCTCAATTGAAATTATTTAAAAGATGATAAAAGCTTTGTTTCCAGGGATAAATTCTGTACCCAGTCTAATTATTACAAACGATTTTAAACGATCACATTTTTATTTTAAAAAAAACCAAAGGGAGCCTGAAAATACTAAAATTAATTTTAAAAAATTGGAGAAAAAAATTTAATCGGCATTCGATCCTTTTCTAAAAATCAGCCGATATAAAATATGCACAGAAAAAAGAGGCATGAAAAATCTTGACGATAAGCACAAATTGAAAATTATATCTAATGAATGATTATTTTTGAAAGTTTGCTAAATTCCTATGCAAGGTATAAGTTGTAAAAATACAATTTAAATTTGAATTTGTCCAATTCGTTAATTATCATTTTGAGCCTTCGAGAAAAAATAAAAATTAAAATACAGATGCTTACAGACATATTGATAGAAATTCGCTTACTTGTTTTTACTAAAAAAAAAATGTATTGCTTATGCGACATATTGAAGAAAGTGACAATGATACCTAGGTAATTCTTGCAATGGACAATTAAATTGTTTGTTATACACTGACTTCTAGTGAACCTTTGATTTTTTAAAATACTAGTATTGATGGATTAAACAACAACTTTCTTTTTCGCACGGTTTTTTTTTTTATACAATATTTCATGAAAAATATTTGCCAAATACTCAGTATATGTTCGTTTATACATATCGTGCAAGACTCTTTTTTAAATAATTGTCATATACCATTTACTTATTCGAACATTTAATTGTATGAAAAGTCAATAATGTACATTTCTTAAAACTTTATTACCTTGTTAACTTGTCTTTCTTCCTGTGAGAGAAATAGTTCATAATATTAATAAACAGATGTACTCAGTATCTGTATCAAAATACAGAATGAACAGTGATCGGTCTCAAAAGAAAAACGGATCGCTGAACGTTCCGGTGCCTAGGAGAAGTAAGCATCCCCAATGACAGGTCACACCTGCTGACCCGCAGTGAGCCTACGAAACTGAAGCTCTCTGAAATTAATTAATTCTCTGCTCGTCCATCCGTTTTTCTCAGACTAGCCAGCTAAAGATCTATGTACAGTACTCCAAATCAATCTAAAGAATTTGAATTATCATTTTATTTTCTTTTTGAGTTGTTTGCTATAGTAGCCTTTACAGTTACCTAATTTCAGAATCAATAGAGCATGAAAGCCAATTAAATTTGCAACATCAACAAAATTTTTTTTCGTTCTGAGCACTTTTGGACGCCACCAATGGAGACAATTAGGGAGAAATTTTTGAAATTGAACTTCCTGTCTTTCAAACTGAAAATTTCAGGTTGATATTTTGAAACAAAAATTTGTGACATCAGTCTGGGATGTTATTGGTTATACCATTTAGTTAAGTACTACAAAATTCAGTGTGTCTGCTTCTTCGCTGATGACACTGGAAAAAGATATGCATGCCTACTTTAATATCATGATTCAATGCATTTTTTATTATTGTACACTGTACATATTCGATGAAAGCATGCTAACCGCTTTTCAGTACTTTCATTACTTTGATTTATTAAGCTATGTGTGTATATTCTCAAAATATACTGGACAAAACATTCTCAATACTTTAGATATCAGTAAATCAACCTCCTTAACATAGTAATTTATCTAAAAACATGAATTCCTAACCTATGTAACTATGATATTTACATTCTAATACAGTCGTGTATCTGGTATCATAATTATTAGATTTTGGTAAGTTAAAGTCCTTTACGATATACAAAAACACTTCAGTTTGAGAAACAAAATCTTATAAAAAAGGGGGTGTCTAATAAAAATTCTCACAACCCGGGAAGGGGACACTATTCATTCGTCAGGTGCAAGCAGTATATGTGTCTAGAAAATAGAAACCTTAATTTTATTTTTATCTTATTTTAAAGAGCCATAGCTACCTTACCGACGACACGGCCGTCTCGGAAATCACGTTACAATGTACACTTACCAATTCAAGATCAAACTACATGTATTAATTCATTTGTGGACCAGTGTTATATTTTCAAAGTTGCAAGTTTGTTACATGAAAATCATGTTATTTGTTCAATATTATTATTCTAAACAAAAGATTTAGAAAATCTATAAAATAAAACAAGCTAGCAGCTATGACTTTGGGTCATAAAAATGGTTTAGAACTGTTTCTTCCTGAGATACTTTCAAGGTGTAATGCTGTATTATATATCTCTTACATCATTTATATTATAAAACATAATAGAGAAAAACAGAGGAAAGATGCACAGAGAAAAAAAATGAATAGCATAAGTAGGTAAGAAAAACTGTGAGACTCGAACTCACGATCACTATATTTAGAATCCAGCAATCATACCACTATGCCACGAAGTCATTGTAATCAGATTGATAAATTTAAGACAGTCATAGATTGTTGAATCTTTAAATAAAATAAAGAAGAAAAATTAGATACATATTTTCAACATTTTCAATATGAAGGCCACCTTTAACCAAAATTATCTAAATGTAATGAAGTGTAGTCATATCCAAATAAAATTATTCAGAAGTTGATTTTCTGGTTAATGGTGGTCTTTGGCTACAGTTTGTCAATGTTGAGGGGGATACCTCAGTATTCACTATATACTCCATGTAAACTGACTGATTTTTATATCTAACATATGAGGGAACTAATAATATTTAAATATAATTTTTGTGTGATTTGCTTTAAGGCATGAATAAACTAACATTTTATGAAAAAATTTTGATTATACAATTTATTTAAGAAATCACTACTAAAGTAGGCGAGAATGACTATCTAATATGCTATGGCCTTTTATTGGCAATTAACAACGTCTGTATGACAGATTAACATACATAAGTTAATTGTATAAATATTTAATTAAAATATATGTAGGTTGCCGTGCTTTTATTGATGTTATCCAACATGTACACTGAAAATTATCAATTATCATATTAACATTTACATCTCTTATTATATACCCTCAACAAAAAAAGAAACGCATATTGTTTTACTCATCAAAGAAATTTTGAAAAAATATATGGAACAACTATCTTTTTTATGATTGGATACCAGTGACCTATTTAAAGTACAACAAGGCCTTTTAAACCCCAATTGTGGAGTTATTTCCCTTGATTAATCATGTTTATGAAAATAGTGTTTTACATGTTTTCTTGTAAATCGGGGGTCTATTTTTAAGGAAATTTTGAATTTAATAATAAACACTCCTATTAAACCCATATTTATGCTTTGATTGCAATGTTGATGCTGCAATGCCACGCCTAAACAAAGATGAACGCAGCAAGGCTATAACAATGATACTAACTACGCAACATGAAGTTGCAACTTCATTTGGTGCACATCAATTGGCTTTGCAGCACGTATCCACGAGCTAGGAACATGGATGACAGACCAAGAACTGGTTGCACTTGTGTCAGCGGGTTACCACACCCAGTCACGACCTTCAGATGCTCCTATAGCACCTGTGCAATCGACCGAGAACTGCTGTACAAACTGCTGAAATCAGCATAAAGTGCACAAATTGTTCGCAAGAGACTGAGAGGAGCTGGTATTCGTGCACGACGTTCGTACATTGGAAATTCACTAGCGCTGAGAGGTTGCAAATGACTTATGGATTGGTTAAGATGTATGCCTCTAGAATTTGGGGGCGACGTCAATGACATCAACTTAACTTGTCAATTTGGAACATAGGACATGTTTGACTTTTATCAAAACACACTCTAATTTCAATTTTCAATTTAAACCTTAATTTTTAAAAGTGATTTCACTTTTAAAAATTAAGGTTTAAATTGAAAACTTAGATGATCATGTTTTATCTGAATATGCGTTTCTTTTCCTTGCGTGTATTTACACCTTTGACAAAATAATGATTGTTTACGATGATATATGCATGTTCAAATGTAAGATCTGGGAATCATGAGAGGAAATAGTCCCAGGAAATCTAACTAGAATGTAAACCTACATAGTCGAAAACCTGGAAAGTAGGATGTCGTGTAATTTATCAGAGATCAAAGCTATCCCATAACGTTAATAGCATTTCAGAAATGAAACACTAATTTTAAATAAAGTCCTTACTGATCTAGAATAGAATTATACTTAAGAATGAAACAGACAGAAATATTGATGATCGACAGAACCAAAAAAAATGCTCATACATTACGATATATGGCCTCATAGGCAGATATACCCGATTCACTAAAAATAGTGGGAATTTTGCACTACTATTATTCAGTAACAAAGACAATATTGTGACCTGTCTTGTATATTGTTTAGATCATCGGCTTTTTGTAACATTTTCAATGAAATTGAAGATGTTAAAT
>NW_026926528.1:15000-28221 GCF_032062105.1 Saccostrea cuccullata | reverse complement strand
TTCAATTTAAACAATGTTTTATAATTTTAAATCAAATTACCTAATTGGATTGGATATCAGGCATGGCCTATATAAGTCCTCTTGAAGAAGGTGTTCAGAATTACCAAAAATGGCATGCAATACTATTAGTTGAAAATAATAAACTAGTTCATAATAAATCCTATTAATTTAGAGAACATTTATGTTTTATTTAGAGAATATTTATAGTATAGAGAAAATAATGTAAAAAAAGTCTTTAACATTCATAAATATCAAGGACATTTTTAATTAAATTTTTAGCTCACCTGAGCCGAAGGCTCAAGGGAGCTTTTCTGATCAAAATTTGTCCGTTTTCTGTTGTCGTTGTCGTCGTTGGCGTCGTTGTCGTTGTCGTAAACTTTTCACATTTTCATCTTCTCCTCAAGAACCACTGGGCCAATTTCAACCAAACTTGGCACAAAGTATCCTTGGGTGAAGGGGATTCAAGTTTGTTCAAATGAAGGGCCATGCCCTTTTCCAAGGGGAGATAATCATGAATTAGAGAAAAATTATTGGCATTTTTAAAAAATCTTCTTCTCAAGAACCACTGGAACAGGAAAGATGAAACTCATGTGGAATCATCCTCAGGTAGTGTAGATTCAAGTTTGTTCAAGTCATGACCCCCGGGGGTAGGGCGGGGCCAAAATGGCCGATCAAAGTTTTACATAGGAATATATAGGAAAAATCGTTAAAAATCTTCTTCTCAAGAACCACTCGGCCAGGAAAGATGAAACTCATGTGGAATCATCCTCAGGTAATGTAGATATAAATTTGTTCAAGTCATGACCCCCGGGGGTAGGGCGGGGCCAAAATGGCCGATCAAAGTTTTGCATAGGAATATATAGGAAAAATCTTTAAAAATCTTCTTCTCAAGAACCACTGGGCCAGGAAAGATGAAACTCATGTGGAATCATCCTCAGGTAATGTAGATATAAATTTGTTGAAGTCATGACCCCTGGGGGTAGGGCGTGGCCAAAATGGCCGATCAAAGTTTTGCATAGGAATATATAGGAAAAATCTTTAAAAGTCTTTTTCTCAAGAACTACTAGGCCAGGAAAGATGAAACTCATGTGGAATCATCCTCAGGTAATGTAGATTTCAGTTTGTTCAAATCATGACCCCTGGGGGTAGGGCGTGGCCAAAATGGCCGACCAAAGTTTTACATAGAAATATATAGGGAAACCTTTTTAAATCTTCTTTTCAAGTACTTCAAAGCCAGGATTAGTTATATTTGTATGGAATCATCCTCAGGTAATGTAGATTCTAGTTCGTTCAAATTATGATCCCCTTGGGGGTTAAAATTCAAGCCCTCCCCCCAACTTAAGTTAACTTTCAGTTCTGATCTGATATGTGTTTTTTCCTAGCTGATGTGCTCAGGTGAGCGCTGTGGCCCCTGGGCCTCTTGTAATGAAAATTCTTTGCAATAGTGATAAATTCTATTTGAAGTCTAGTTTTTAACGATTTATGTAATGAAATGTCTTCCTCTCTCTATGTAGAATATTGTCGCTGTGATACAATGGGAACTAAGAACGGCACTTCTGAGTGTAAGACACACCATTACGGAACCCTGACCCTGTCCCTGTGTGATTGTAAGGAGGGGTACTCAGGGATGTACTGTCAGATCTGTAGACCTGGATATTACCGCCTGGCTCCCAACTTGCCCTGCTTCAGGTGCCCATGTGATGCAGAAAGGAGTGACGGAAATTGTCATTTCGGTAAGAAACAAAATCATCGTGTTTTGTGACACTGTAAATGATATGTTGAAAAGTTACTCATAACTAAGAAAATATAAAAACAGATGTTCTGATTCTATTGTGAATGTGTCTAATTTTACACCTGCTGGTGGTACATGTTCTGTAAATGTATTTAAAGGTATTGAAATGTAAATTTTTTATTTACTTGTCCTGGAGGCAGTGTTAAAGTTAAATTTCCTTTTTAAAAAAAATAATAATAGTAAGTATTAAAAATAGCTTTAAATGTTGAGGAAAAGTTGAAATGGAACAATATTTATTAAAAAAAGTTAAACTGAACTCTTTCTGTGTCTCTCAAACAAAAAGTATTAAATTGCATGTGACAGGTGTATATTTTTGCTTCAGAGGAGGGGTACCTGTTTTGTGACACTTGTAAGGAGGGATATGGGGGCAATCTGTGTCAGGCCTGTGCTGCAGGTTACTATAGGCCTCATATGAGCACAAGATGTACCCAGTGCAACTGCCACGGAAATGCACAGTTCTGTCAAGATAGCACAGGTAGTGTACAGACTGAGTAGACAGTGTAATGAGAGTGTGTAACTCTGTTTTCTGTTATTTGTTTGCTATACCCCAAGGCATATCCTTCAGTAAATTCTAAGCCAACTGCCACCCAGTTAAATCTTCTCCGTGTGCAGAGCTGAGTACATTTATATATAATAAAGTATACATTTATATGCTATAGTACATGTATAATATATTCAAAGCCTTAGCACTGTATTGACATGCAATAAAACCTTATTTACTGCTACCTTAAAATACTTGTTATTTATAATTTGTAATTTATTTGAGAAATTTTCAGCATCGATATCTAAAAGTGAAATACCAGTACATGTAATTGAAATAGTAACATTTATCAGTTCATTTTCGAGACAGATCTAGAACTACCTGACAATGTTGGTGAAGAAATTAATGTCACTCTGATTTAAATGACCTGATATACTTCTGTATGTTTTTTTAGGAGAATGCATTGGCTGTATGAGCCACACAGCAGGGTTCAATTGTAACAGGTGTGCTCATGGGTATGTCGGTAATGCTCAGGGTCATAAACATCCAAAGTGTGTAGATCCATCAGGTGAGTCAGCATCCTTAACCCAGGTTTTAGTGAAATGCTTTCTCTATGATGCTGTTAAGTTTTGAAAAAAAAGGTTTTTTGTTACATATGATAGAAAGAGCTATTTTAACAGTTATGTGCCTGGTGTTAACTTTTAAGATTGCAAGCATTTTAGAGAGTTCTTGCTCATTGAAGATGTACTTATTTTGTCTAACAACTGGATTCTGCCATTTTAAACAAATATAATATATAAGATGCTTACATTTTCTCAGCCTGAAAGAAACAAAAGATTTTCAGATAAAATGTTTTTTGTAGAACTTCGAATGCAAGCGGAGAAGAGTTCCCTGAGTTCTGGAGTGATTGCAGGAATATGTGTAGGTGTCATCATCTTCATCGGAATCATCGCTGGAATCATCATCTACAAGCGATGCTGGAACTACCCAGCAGCCCGGCCGTTCTGGACCGTGGAGCTTAAAGATGATCATGAAGGCATCAACTTCAGCAGCATACCTGAAGACGAGCTGGTGGCCATCACAGCTCGAGAGGAGGAGGAGTTTTACCGAGGCCAGAGTGGGAGGACAAGTAAATCACGCTCACAGCCGTACTCACAACTCCGAGAAGACATCTGATTACCTCAGAGGACAAATAGAGGACCTCAAATTATATTACCTTAGAGGATATCACACATTCCAAGAACAACATGCAAGAGAATTCAGTGGTTGTAGACAAGAAAAACTTACTCTTATCTAACTTTCTGATGTAGTTAGTTCAATGAACTTATCAAAGGTGGCTTGCATGTATTTGTTTGGCAGATATTTAAAGACATAGTTTAATGCATTGTCAAGCTGCAAGCTTTTATATATTTTTCACCTGAATATATGACCACTTTATATATACTTTTATGTTAAAAATGTTATAGTTGTAGAGTCAGTAATACCTGATTTTATGAATGTTGTGACTTAGCCTTTTAACGCTTTGCTTTTTAAGAAACATCTGACAATTAGTATAGAAGAAGATATTCTAGTAGTTTATTAGAATTGTTTGCTAATACTGCCTTCATGAGTGTGCCTTTACACTGTTGTGAGTTCAAGTAGATCTGGTTTTTAGTTAAAATCTGATAAAAAAAAATCATTGGGATAGTTAGTAACAGATGTAAATTGCATTGTATTCATCAGGTACTGAGGTTAAAACTTTAAAAATAACATATAACTTAACTTCCTAGCATTGATTTGAATCTTCTATGAGAAAACATAAATTAATTAAGTAATTCTTGTATTCTTTACTGGGCAAATGAGATAAAGTATCGTTGATACGTTATAATTTTTTAGAGATATCTCTCATAACAAAGGACCCAGTGTTAGAAGTTTTGTTTGAGACATAAAATCAAACAATGATGAGGTTTAAATGTATTTTTGTATCACTATGGTAACCGCGGAACGAGGGATACTATACCTTTGCATGTCTATAACCCATGGATATATTCATATATTTTAGAAAATTTACAGGGTATCTGTAGCTAAGAACAGAGTACATGAAAGTGCTTGTTTGATGCAATTATTTTTTCATGTTCTTGAAATTGTTTGGATTTTTTTTTAATTTTCCAGTTATATACATGTACATGTATAAGTGGTCACATGCAGTTTCAGATTGTACAGTCTAGTCAGTTGTCATTTTGTCTCATGTCGGTGCAAATTTTTTAAAGCTCACTAAGTTATGACACAGATTTCTATAGAAAAATATTAGGACAATGTTTTTTAAAAATATTTTTAAAAATGACACAAACTTCTGACAAGTGAATAAAATGTACAGTTAAATTATGTCAGGCTTCCTGAGTACTTTCAATCATAAGATGACATTTAAGATGGAAAGGGTGGGTGTTAGTCTGTGATAGTATATAATTCTGGATGGTTGCTTTCTTCATATAAATCAAAAGATGTTTAGTAGAATTATTGACGTCTATTCTGATTTTTTTTTTAATGTAAATGGGGACCAATATATGATAGGGCAATTTTATTGATTTATTTATGATTATTTTTCCAAGTTTACTCATAATTGTTGTACTTTTTACAAGAAAATGTGTATTCTTTTTTATTGGTCTTTTTTAATATGCATATTTTTTTCATATAGAAAAGTATCACAGGCACAGGCATATGGACCTTATAACATACATGTGGGGTTTTTTATTCTGAAAAAAAAAAATCATTATTAACTTTTTTAAAGTAGAACCTTTAAAATAATGTTCTTGAATATTACAACAACAAATAAATCACATGAAAACTCAGATATCTTTTAAATTATACCCCAGATCGCTTTTCTCTTGCCATACACGCATGACATTTACTAAAGAGGGGAGGTAATTTTGATATATATTTTTTGGTAATAATATTTAATCGCTGTAAATATTATATTTGTAGTTGCTACATGTTTAGAAATATTGCCACAGATGGGGAATGATATTAATTCCTTTTAGATTTTATGTATTGAGAAAATATCTATATTTAAGACCTTACTTGCATATCATATCATGTTTCACTTATTATGATAAGGAAACTATAGCTAGAGGCATTGTTGATATTAGGTTTTGTATCACATGTAATACTGCTTAATATATAATTTGTTCTCAATTCGAAATACATGTAAATGGAATATTCAAAGATAAATGATGGATAGTTAAGCAAACTTCTTTTTAAGAGCTCGTGTTTCACATTCATAAACTCAGGTTGAGACATAAACTTTATCCTTTTTGAACTAATTCTGATTTTGAAAGTTTTTTATTGTTCACTGGGTAAATGTCATTGAAATCCACCTTTAAAAAATCATTTTTATAAATACATGTTCCATTTGTGAATTGAAGTATATGTGCATTTTTGCTCTCAATGTAAAAATCTAAAATTGTTAATTACAGTTCTGCTACAATAGTGTTCAAACTTTGCAAGGAATAGAATATGACTTGTGTAAAATAAAAGAAATAGTTCAAATATATATGTGCATTTTTGCTCTCAATTTGAAATCTAAATGTGAAAACTAAAATTGCTAATTTTAGTTCTACTACAATAGAGTTCAGATTTTGCAAGGAATAAACATGACTTGTGTAAAATAAAACAAATGTAGTTCATTTGATTATTTTATTTATTTATCTTTTATTTTTTGGATCAGCATATTTGTGCCCATACAAACTGCAAATTGCAAACTAGAAAGTACCTTTATAGAATATATATTGGGGAAATATTTAGGATAAAGTAACATTGAAAGAGTTTGAATGTTGTCCATAAACTCTAAACTTCCATGTTTGAAGGTTACGGACAAGTTACAAGAAAATTAAGCAAAAGACGGAGAGGAGTAAAATGCAGGGGTCGTTTCTTATCAACTAAGGTTTCTTGGACTTTGCTTACATGAGTTAGTGTTCTTAAAGCTGCATAAATGTAGCCCCCCCATCCCCCGAAAAAATGACAGACAAGAGAAATAAGTAGAGAAATAGTCAATTAAAACAACACTTTTTCAATGGGTGGCTTTGTAGCTCTCTGTCCTTAATTTAATTATAGTTTAAAAGTCAACTTTTGTAGGCTACAGCAGACGGACGTACAGACGGACATACCAATTACAGTATACCCTCCCACTTTTCAAGCGGGGGTGATATAATAACCTAAATGTACTTATGATAGAATGCATTGACCTATAGTCTAAAAGAGA
This sequence comes from Saccostrea cuccullata, assembly GCF_032062105.1. Lineage (NCBI taxonomy): Eukaryota > Metazoa > Mollusca > Bivalvia > Ostreida > Ostreidae > Saccostrea > Saccostrea cuccullata. The sequence continues at coordinate 21,711 of NW_026926528.1, read as the reverse complement.
TATGGATGCGTAAGACTTTTCCGTAAGAATGAACAAATCTATTAATCGGATAAGGACAGAGTAAGTTAGCTGGATATTTTCCTTTGGAGACGTCACAACAATAAGAATATCCTCGGCTTTTTTTTCTCTTGACTTGACGGGAAAGGCCGAGTGATGTTCCGGTTGATCACAAGAATAGTAGCTGAACATTACTAAAAATCTTTTTCACATTAGACTTATGCACAATACTGTCAGTGTGGCATTCTGTCTGTACGTCCGTCCGTCCGTCTGTCTGTTAGGCTTTAGGGTGCCCATCTCTTATCCACAACTCCTCTTATCCCACTGAGTGAAATTTAACTAGAGGTACCGTGAGCGATGAGCTCACTAAATGATACCCCCCGCCTCCATATAGTTATAATGGCAAAGTCCATGTTTTGCTGTGGCCGTGAAACCCAAAATATGTGTCGGATCAAAAAGTAAAATAGGAGGTGCACAATGGTAATATGCAATAAAGATTCTGTGAAAGTTTCATCAAATTTCATTCAGTGGCATGAGAGGAGTTGCTCACAATACCTCTAGTTCGTATCATATTCGCGGGAAAGTCGTAAGTTGCTCTTATCAATTCGAAGAACACTCGAAGTATCTCGTAGGACACTTGCAGTAACTCGAGAGACACTCGCACAAACTCGAAGGACACTCGAAGTAACTCGTAAGACTCTCGTGGTGTCGCAATACGAATATGAGTACGAGTGCAGTGCGGATGCTGTGCGATTTTCTTCGAATAATTAAAAATTGTGCTGTGTTCAGGATTGTTTTGAACATGCTCAAAACAATCGCCAAGTTTGGCGATTTGCTGCGATCCAACACGATTAAGGAAGATATCATACGAGTACTTCTGCGATAAATCCCGATTTGCTGCAATTTTTGAATTCGTAATGAATCGTAGCTATAAATCGTGACAGTGTGACACGGGCTTTAGTACTTCCTGGCGAAATTGCACACGTATATCCCTAAATGTGAAATGACCTTCCTTTTGATAACAACAATTTTGATCTTGGAGTTTGACTTGCATTTGAGAAACTTCGACGTTCACCATAAGCTGCCATTTACGGGCTCATCAATGTTTCATCTTAATTGTTTATTTCCTTCTCTCTCTCTCTGACACCTCAGATTTAAAACTACAGGGTGAGAAACCATACATGGAGAATTTCACTGATTATTTTGTAGATAAATCTACTTTAATCCGTGTCGCAGAGATAAGTAAAATAGTGCAAAATATCAATGTTAAGAGATTGTTACACCCAACTTATCGTAGCTCTTGGCGCAGACACTAGCGCATTAATCCGATAGCACTTCTGAGTATGGCTCATCTTTCAGAATCATTCAAGATACGTTTGTAAAACACTAATGCCCCCCCCCCTCCCCAAAATAATTGGAATTTTTCTAAGTCAAAGGGGCATAACTTAGTCAAAAACACACGATCGTACCCAAAACAAAACTTGACCCAGATATTTTTATGATAAATCTGTACATGAAAATTTCATATCAGCATGTGCAAAAACTGCAGAAGAAATGAACGAAAACAGCAAATAATTGGAATTTTTCTAAGTCTAAGGGGCCCACCTTTGGCAAAAATAACTCAGAGTCAATCGAATCCCAAACAAAATTTGATTTAGATATCGTTATGATAAATCTGTATGTGAAACGAACAGAACTTTGGTGGACCGACAGACAGACAGACAGACAGAAGGAAAGCAATATGCCCTGCCTTCTTCGAAGGGGGACATAATAAAGTCATAGAAATAATACGAACTTGTGTATCGCTATGAAATATAACATTAAGAAACCAGCCTTTAATGTTAGGCAAACCTATAGACCAAACTTTTATTGATAATGCATCTAGGGATGGACTCTCTCAAACTTACTTCAGATGCTAGACTTTACCTCCATTTTTCTTGACAAGTGACAAGTTCAAAATGTACAGCCAATTCCCAAGAAACTGCAATGTTACAACGCACTTTGAAAAATTACGCACTTTGAAAAATTTTTTCAAAGTGCGTTAAAATTTGGGACCAAGCTAACGCACTTTGAAAAAAATAATTTTTTTTCAAAGTGCGTTAATATCGACCATATTAACGCACTTTGAAAAAAAATGTAAAGATTGATCAATATTCCTTCCAATAATCGGTATGATAAAAAACAGATTCTGATTTGATAATTTTTTTCATGATAAAGTCACAGTAGGACCTGAGATATTGACGTTTTAAATATTTAAGGTTTTGATAAAATAAAAGGGAAAATTAAAGGGTCTTGAAAAAAAGAGTGACGATTGTTTAAGTTCATTAATTCGTTTCTTCTTTTTTTTTTAAATTCTAGTCTTTGATAAGTAGAAGTAAAGGTGTATAGGGGGCACTAACAGAGGACAGCTTCAAGCAACTTAGCATTTATCATAATAAAAAGGGGCCAATTTGATTGTTCAAAACTATGAAAATTCTTTCTCTCTCATACGTTTTACTGTACTTAAAAATTTCTAGTTTTCATCTGTTTTAATTAACTCATTTATTATTGAAAGTTTTCAACGTCATACCAGTTAGGTAAATACATAATTATATGAATGCTATGAGTATAGCATAGACATCGAGACTGGGCGAAGGACCAGGGGAGGGGATGGGGGGCTAAGCCCCCCACTTATTTTGGAAAGATATATACATCGTATAAGCATTGAAAATGCAGCGTACCCTTTTTAGGTTTATTGCTCCCCTCCCCCGTTTGTTACCGACACCTATGTATTGGAAAGATAAAGATTTGGACTGAGGGATCTTATACCCGTCTTCTCCTCGTTTCGACAGGAGTAAATCAATTCATTTTTGAGGTTAGGGTTAGGCTTAGTTTTTTGAAAGATAAATAAGTAAAATAACAAATAAAATCTTTCCATGACTAAAATATTATTTTTTTTTTCATTTTTATATTTTGCGTAATTTACATTCTGAGCATGTGAGTCTGATCCCCTCTTTTGTATGTGAAATTTATTGCCTTTGATTTCGTCATTTTAATAAATGACATTATTCATCTCTAAGAGCGATTTTTAGTCAATTTTATATATAGTTAGCAAAAACTATCTGCGGTGAGCCTGATGAGCATTGGAAGACATAAATATTATTTTTTTTCAAAGTGCGTTAAGTGTCTCCATGGTAAAATATATTGATGTAGAATCTTAACGCACTTTGAAAAAAATTTTCAAAATGCGTTGAGTTGGTTCCAAATTTAACGCACTTTGAAAAATTTTTTCAAAGTGCGTTGATATTGTCCCAATTTTAACGCACTTTGAAAAAAATTTTCAAAGTGCGTAATTTTTTCAAAGTGCGTTGCCACACTGCAAGCTCTACTAAACCAAATATGTAAAAAAAAAATGTTGCATCTATAAGGATACATACCTAGTACTACGTGTAGATCCTTAGTTTATTGTATGATTTTGCATTATTTAAAGAAAACATTTGTTCGTGTAACTTTTGTAGTTTTTGATAACATATGTTTGATATGACATTCACCGTTGTTGAGAATCTTAAAACTGCTATGAAGCTAATATACTAGTATACCGCATTGAAACAGAAATATTTTCAAATTAGTCCACTAATTTGTAATCTATTCTGGATTAAAAAATCTCATTTTAACAGCTACCAAATAACAGAAAAATGCATATTACCTACGAGCATTGCCAGTGAAATCGAAATTTTAAACACCAGTATTGCCAGCGAAAGTTATAATTAAAATACCACGACTTCGTGGCGCAACGGTAGCGCGTCTGACTCCAGATCAGAAGGTTGCGTATTCGAATCACGTCGGGGTCAGGAGGTATTTTTTTCGAGATTGTTACTTTTTTGGCTCATATTGAGACGCCACCGATGAAAGACTGTAAACTTGGACCTGCACCCTGTACTTATGGTCATCCAACAGTAAAGGATATATTACATGTATGCCAAGACCTACTGTGACACGAAACCTCGGTTTATACAGTCTCATCCAAAGGACCGGTATCTACCTCCCATAGTGGGATTCGAACCCGTGATTTAAAGATCAACTCTAGAGCAATCTTTTCGTTATTAAACATATCGATAAATTTCTTTGAACTAAGTTGTCAATGAGTTTAATAATTCTGAAATTATCGTGTTTGCTTTTGATGATACCATTACATCAATTGTAAATTATAACAAGATGTGTTTGTGAAACACTGATGCCCCCGTATGGCAACATAGTGAAGGTTAAGCTTTCTCAAATGCAGATCAAATGTGTTGGTACCAAAGTAAGGCCTTTTCACAAGAAATGCGAAATATAAAACGCTAGCTACACCTGTTCCAGGGTTATGGCCAAGGTTAACATTTTATAATATAGGACAAACTCCGGGTCAATGTCAAAGGGTCAAGGTTGTTGGGTTGTAAAGAAAGGCCTTATCTCAAAGATTACGTATGGGAAGTATAAAAGCGCTGGCCCTTACCGTTCAAAAGTTATGGCCAAAGTTAAAGTTTGTAAAAAGTAGGTCAAAATCTAAGGTCAAGGTCAAAGGGTCAAGATTCTTGATATCCAAAGAAAGGTCTTGTCACAAGGATTACACATGTGAAATATGAAAGCTCTAGCCCCTACTGTTCAAAAGTTATAGTCAAGGTTAAAATTTGTAAAAAGTTGTCAAACTCCAAGGTCAAGGTCAAAGGGTCAAGATTCTTGATATCAAATGAAAGGTCTTGTCACAAGGATTAAATTTGTGAAGTATGAATGCCCTAGTCCGCACCCTTCAAAAATTTTGGTCAATGTTGTATTTTTAAAGTAGATCAAACTCCAAGGTCAAGGTCAAAGGGTAAAGGGTCTTGGTATCCAATGGAAGGTCTTTTCATCAGAATTATATATGTGAAGTATGAAAGCCCTAGCACTTATTGTTCAAAAGTTATAGGTGAGGTTAAAGTTTTTTCATAGGTACGTAAATCTCCAAGGTCAAGGTCAAAAGGTTAAGGTTGTTGGTATCCAATGAAATGTCTTTCCACAAAGAATACATCTGTCAAATATAAATATCCTGGTATTCATTTTTCAAAAGTTATGGCCAAAGTAAAAGTTCAAAATTCTTGTGTTAAAGAGGGTCAAACTCAAAGGTCAAAAGGTCAAATTTGGTGGTACCCAAAGAAAGGTCTTGTTAAAAGGAATACACATGTGAAATAGGAATGTCATAGCTCCACTAAATCATAAGTTATAGGCAAGGTTAAAGTTTTTGCGGACAAACAGAAAACAGACAGACAGACAGAAAGCCAGCTAGACAGACAGACAGAGAGACAGACAGACAGCTACACAGACGCGGACGGACACGACAAAAACTATATACCCCCGAAACTTCGTTTATGGAGGCATAATAAATAATTGGGAAAATCTTGAAACTTCAATATGACCAATAGATATACTATATAGTAGTACATGCCTCACTGTATGAGCAATATCCTTTAATTAAACCAGTCATTTGTACAAAATTTTATGCAATATAAATTGTTAAAAGTAAACCACTATGAAAATGTTGAGTCTGCAATGAAGCAAATTTATGCCACATCGAAACAACTTTTTTTCCAATTAGTCCACTAATTTTGTCATGTTAAAAGATTTAACTAGTGCTAATTGTAACGGGAACCGTTACAGATGTTCCCCAAACGCTCCCCAACTCCTTTTGGTGCCATATTCCCTGTAAGCTTCATTAAATAAGACAAACTCTGTGCATTTTTTACTTTAACAACGTTTTCTCAGAAGGATTCCAATTATATTCAAATTTTAGCATTGCACCCGTGTGCGTGTGCATGCATGTGCGTTAAGATTATATCATCTTGTCTACACTATTTACATATCTTAATATACAATATATTAAAGCATTCAGTCCAAAAGTATGAAAAATCACTCTTTCAAACGTTTTTTTTCATTTCACTCGTTCCAAATGCACGCACGTGCGTGCACGTGCATGATGACCATACCTTCTTGTAGGAGTCCCTTATATCTATCTATATTCTAAATCCCATCCTGTTTGGTCGAAAAACAAGGGAGTTATAGCCATTTCAAGTTTAAGCCAATCAGATTGCAGCACACGTGCATGCGCGTGATTTTAAATTTTTTTCTTCTACATCATATTGTAGTATATCCTAATGCATGACTATGTTTTAAATTTCAAAGCATTTCGTCAAAAAACAAAGGAGATATAACCATTTAAAGTTTCAGCCAATCAGATTGCAGCACGCAGGCATGCGCATGCTTTCATGAACATTCTTATATATCACGCTGTAGATTTTCATAATGTAGGTCTATGTTCAAAATTTCAAAGGATTATGACAAGAAACAAGAAAGATATTGAGACTTTAGTTTCGGCCAATCAGAGCGAAGCACACGTGCATGCGCGTGAGATCTTACTTTTTTGACCATGTCATTTTGTCTATCCTTCTAATATATACTTATAATATGAATTTCAAAGCATTTCATCAATAATTTAAATAGTTATGTCTGTATCAATTATATTGGACATTTCTCGTGTTGCACGTGCGAGCTCTTGCAAGCACATGTGCATGCACATGCTTTCATGATAAATCTTATATTACAGGCTGTAGATCTCCCTAATGTATGACTATATTCAAAATTTCAAATGATTTTATCAAAAAACAAAAAAGATATTGAGACTTTAGTTTCAGCCAATCAAAGCGAAGTGCACGTGCATGCGCG
>NW_026926528.1:0-12500 GCF_032062105.1 Saccostrea cuccullata | reverse complement strand
GGTGAGCTAAAAAGTTACGGTTATATCCATTATATATTGGTCATTTTAAGTTTTGCACGTGCGCGCTCTTGCAAGCACGTGCGCGCAAAATGACCTTGATTCCGCAAATCTACATAACATGCCTACTTACCCTAAAAAGGTTTCACCTAAGTCGGATGTGTAGTTTACAAGATCACTCGCGGAAAAGATTTTCCCAGGAAGAAAAATAATAATAATAATAATAAGAATAATAACTAGTGCTAATTGTAACGGGCACCGTTACAGATGTTCCCCAAACGCTCCCCAACTCCCTTTTGGTGCCACATTCCCTGTAAGCTTCATTAAATAAGACAAATTCTGTGCATTTTTTACTTTAACAACGTTTTCTCAGAAGGATACCAATTATATTCAAATTTTAGCATTGCACCCAATCGCATGTGAATGCATGTGCGTTAAGATCATATCATCTTGTCTACACTATTTATCATATTTAAATATAGTATATATTAAAGCATTCAGTCCAAAAGTATTAAAATCAGGCATTCAAGTGTATTTTTAATTTCACTCATTCCAAATGCATGCACGTGCGTGCACGTGCATGACGACAATACCTTCTTGTAAGAGTCCCTTATATTTATCTATGTTCTTAATCACATCCTGTTTGGTTGAAAAACAAGGGAGTTATAGCCATTTCAAGTTTTGACCAATCAGATTGCAGCACACGTGTATGCGCGTGATTTCATAAATATTTTTCTGAATCATATCGTAAGATGTCTTAATGTATGACTATGTTTTAAATTTCAAAGCATTTCATCAAAAAACAAATGAGATATAGCCATTTAAAGTTTCAGCCAATCAAATTGCAGCACACATGCATGCGCGTGATTTCATGAATTTTTTTTTATATCATATTGTAGGATATCCTAATGCATGACTACGTTTTAAATTTCAAAGCATTTTGTCAAAAAATAAAGGAGATATAGCCATTTAAAGTTTCAGCCAATCAGATTGCAGCACACGTGCATGCGCGTGATTTCGTGAAATTTTTTATATATCATATTGTAGGATATTCTAATGCATGACTATGTTTAAAATTTGAAAGGGTTTCATCAAAAAACAAAAGAGATATTGAGATTTTAGTTTCAGCCAATCAGAGCAAAGCGCACGTGCACGCGCGTGAGTTCGGTCTAATAACTCACTTCACGCGCCCGCACGTGCAGGCGTATGCGCGCAAAATGACCTTCGTTCAGCACATCTACACAACACACCTATTAACCCTAAAAAGGTTTTAACTTAGTTGGGTGAACAGTTTCTGAGAACACTTCCGGACAAAAAAAGTCCGGAGAAGAAATAAGAAGAAAAAAGAATAATAACTAGATGAGATCTCGTTGCGAGCAACGAGTAGGTCTTCCGTTGAATTTCTCGATAAGATGAGATGTGATTTTGACTGAGATATTCGTTAAAAGAGAATGACATTAAGTTTTCCTTCAATGAATTTAAAGTTTCTCATTTTTATCACGATTTTCTGAACATCTTTTGTTCAATATGGCTTATAAAAATACACCCCTCCTTTCAAGACGTAAAGCATGACAAAAAATAGCATTTTGGCCGCATTGCGACCCCTTATTACGTAAGATATGGCCAAAAATTTATATTATATTGTTGCAAGTCGTTAAGATGTATATCTTTGCTTCTGTAATGTATCACAAAATATTGATCATTAAAGAGGTACAGATGCAAGACTTTTGGCCCCTTTAAGCCCCTATTTTAAGGTGTCAGCCCCTTTTTCTTGATATCAAATGAAAGGTCTTGTAATTTTAAAGACTTTTTGTTCAACACCTATTCAGAGATTTCTTTTCGTTGTGGAGATATGCTTCATATTGATATTTAGGGGCCACCCCTACAAGTCCTTAATGGGTCCATTTTTCAAAAATTCAATGTATGCATATTGTTTAGAATATTATTCTGACCATCTTTTGTTCAATATTGCTTATCAAAATATTCCCCATTTTCAAAGATATGAATCGTCAAATATTTAGCATTCTGGCCCTTTGTTACCCTTAATTACGTAACATATGATCCAAATTCTATCATATATTGTTGCATACTGTTAAGATGAATACTTTTGCTTCTATAATGTATCACAAAATATTGATCATTTAAGAGTTAAAGATGAAAGACTTTTGGCCCCTCTGAGCCCCTAATTTGAGGGGTCAGCCCCTTTTTCTTGATATCAAATGAAAGGTCTTGTGATTTCAAAGACTTTTTGTTCAACACCTATTCAGAGATTTCTTTTCGTTGTGGAGATATGCTTCATATTGATATTTAGGGGCCACCCCTACAAGTCCTTAATGGGGCCATTTTTCAAAAATTCAAAGTATGCATATTGTTTAGAATATTATTCTGACCATCTTTTGTTCAATATTGCTTATCAAAATATTCCCCATTTTCAAGATATGAAGCGTCAAAGATTTAGCATTCTGGCCCTTGTGACCCCTAATTACGTAACACATGATCCTAATTGTATCATATATTGTTGCAAATCGTTAATATGAACAACTTTGCTTCTATAATGTATCACAAAATATTGATCATTTAAGAGTTAAAGATAAAAGACTTTTGGCTCCTCTGAGCCCCTAATTTGAGGGGTCAGCCCCTTTTTCTTGATATCAAATGAAAGGTCTTGTGATTTCAAAGCTTTTTTGTTCAACACCTATTCAGAGATTTCGTTTCATTGTGGAGATATGCATATAAATATTTAGGGGCCACCCCTACAAGTCCTTAATGGGGCCATTTTACAAAAAATTCAAAGTATGCATATTGTTGAGAACATTATTCTGACCAACTTTGGTTCAATATTGCTTATCAAAATATTCCCCCTTTTTGAGATATAAAGCGTCAAAGATCTGACATTCTGGCCCCTTGTGACCCCTAATTACGTAACACATGATCCAAGTTGTATCATATATTGTTGCAAATCGTTAAGATGAATACCTTTGCTTCTATAATGTATCACAAAATATTGATCATTTAAGAGTTAAAGATAAAGACTTTTGGCCCCTCTGAGCCCCTAATTTGAGGGGTCAGCCCCTTTTTCTTGATATCAAATGAAAGGTCTTGTGATTTCAAAGACTTTTTGTTCAACAACTATTCAGAGATTTCTTTTCGTTTGGAAGATATGCTGAATGGAAATATTAAGGGGCCACCCCTACAAGTCCTTAATGGGGCCATTTTACAAAAATTCAAAGTATGCATATTGTTTAGAATATTATTCTGACCATCTTTTGTTCAATATTGCTTATCAAAATATTCCCTCTTTTCAAGATATGAAGCGTCAAAGATTTAGCATTCTGGCCCCTTGTGACCCCTTATTACGTAAGATATACTTAAAAGTTGAAAATATGTTGTTGCAAATGGTCTAAAATTAATAAAAATCGAAAAATCGAGCAGAAAAAGTGATAAAATTTTTTGAACACACGGGGGATCGAACCCGGGTCGCCCGCGTGACAATCCAACGCGCTAACCATTCGGCCATCGGGATCGCCGCTTCGCGTTTTCAAATGCAAATATCTCGAGATTGGCTTTTTCGATTTTCAAACAAATTACATATTTGGCTTCTGCAAAAGGGTCTCTATTTAATTCTAAAACAAAAATTTTAAAAAAGAAAAGTTGAAAAATTACGTTTTTTAAATTCGCTTCCGGTTTCGACCGGAAGTACTGACGTCGCACGAAAAGGCGATTCTGCAACGCTATAAGTCATGAACTATCATCTCCAATTAATCTTCAGTTCATATCTTCAGCAGTTTTCGCTACTAAATCAAGACAAAATTGCATTTTAAAATCAGAAAATAGTCCATATCTCACGACCGGAAGTGATGTCATCGACGAAAAAAATTTCCAATAAGGTTCAGATCAGTACCTATCAGATGTGAAAGTTTCATGAGAATCGGTCCAGTAGTTTACGAGAAATCGCGTGCACAAAATCGGTAAGAATAATAATAATAATAATAATAATAGGGAAAAAGAAATATAAAGAATAACAAGAAGGTCTTCCGTTGGAGACGGAAGACCTTAATAATAACTAGATACGATCTCGTTGCGAGCAACGATAATATATAGGTCTTCCGTAATTCTTGATGAGATAAGATTTTGAACATTGCGATTTTCATTCTAAAAAATGATTTACCACAATCTGTTAAAAGACATTGAACATTAAAGACTTAAAAAATCGTCCTTTTCCCCCTAACGGCCCCTAATTTTAGGAATCGGCCCTTTTTATTCATATAATCTTAAAGCTCTTAAGATTTTTAACGTTTTTTGTTCAATAACTATTCAGAAATTCTTTTTCGTTTTTGAGCTATTAGCAAAAGAAATATTTAGGGGCCAACCCTTCAACTCCTTAATGGGGACGTTTAGCGAAAAATGAAAGGTTGCATATTGTTTAGAACATTATTTTGAACATCTTTTGTTCAATATTGCTTATCAAAATATTTCTCCCTTTCGAGATATAAAGCATCAAAGATTTAGCATTCTGGCCCCTTGTGGCCCCTAATTATGTACCATACGACATAAAAATCATAATATATAGTTGTAGATGGTTGAGATAAACATCTTTGCTTCAGTAATGTATTACAAAATATTAACTGATAAAGAGTTATCGATTGAAGACTTTTGGCCCCTCTTGGCCCCTAATTCGAGTGCCCAGCCCCTTTTTCGGGATTTCATCTTAAAGATCTTAAGATTTTAAACATTTTGTGTTCTACAACTATTCAGAAATTCTTTTCGTTTTTGAGCTATTAGCAAAAGAAATGTTTAGGGGCCAACCCTTCAACTCCTTAATGGGAACGTTTAGCAAAAAATGAAAGGTTGCATATTGTTTGGAACATTATTTTGAACATCTTTTGTTCAGTGTTGCTTATCAAAATATTTCTCTCTTTCGAGATATAAAGCATCAAAGTTTAAGCATTCTGGCCCCTTGTGGCCCCTAATTATGAAACATACGACATAAAAACCATAATATATAGTTGTAGATGGTTGAGATAAACATCTTTGCTTCAGTAATGTATTACAAAATATTAACTGATAAAGAGTTATCGATTAAAGACTTTTGGCCCCTCTTGGCCCCTAATTTGAGTGCCCAGCCCCTTTTTCTGGATTTTATTTTGAAGCTCATAGGATTTTGAACACTTTGTTCAACAATTATTCAGAGATTCTTTTTCGTTTTCGAGTTATTTGCAAAAGAAATATTTAGGGGCCAACCCTTCAACTCCCTAATGGGGACGTTTAGAAAAAATGAAAGGTTGCATATTGTTTAGAACATTATTTTGAGCAACTTTTGTTCAATATTGCTTATCAAAATATTTCTCTCTTTCGAGATATAAAGCATCAAAGATTTAGCATTCTGGCCCCTTCTGGCCCCTAATTATGTAGAATACGACATAAAAATTATAATATATAGTTGTAAGATTGTTGAGATAAACATTTTTGCTTCAGTAATGTATAACAAAATATTGACTGCTAAAGAGTTATTAGATAAACACTTTTGGCCCCTCTCTGCCCCTAATGTGATGAGTCAGCACTTATTTCTTGATATCATATGAAAGATCTTATCATTTTTCACAAATATTTGTGTTCATTATGTTTTAACAAAATATTTATACTTTAAAAGATATAATGGAAAATGTCTCAAAAAATTTTCATGATTCGTGTCCTATATTTTGACCCCTACCGAGCTTCCATACTAGGCACTTCCGAAAGATTTGAAAGTATAGGTGCAAAACTACAATATGTCGTCTATTAGTCCTGAAAAGGACAACATTCTAGCTTTTGTCGATTTTGAGTTTTTATGTTGACAAAATGGTCACTTAAAAATTCGAAAAGGGCGATAACTCCAACCGGAAGTGATTTTTCAAAAAATAAAAAATATGAATAAGGTTTAGTTCATGATACATCATTCCTGAAAATTTCATAATCCACCCAAGCATCTCTGAGAAATCGTCTGCACAAAAATGTGTAAAGAAAAAAATAATAATAATAATAAAAGTGAAAAAGAAACAATAGAATAACAGAAGGGTCTTCCGCTGGAGACGGAAGACCCTAACTAGATGAGATCTCGTTGCAAGCAACGAGTAGGTCTTCCGTTCGATTTTTGATAACGGTATAAATCAACTTTAAATAAAAAAATGTCTTTAGATCAATTATTCAATATACGTGAGAATATGCTTGGAATTCAAGAGAAATTTTCAATTTCAAACAACTTCCGGTCTTTATAATTCACTTCCGGTGTGACCGGAAAACTTAAAAAGGTTGATATTGTTATAACTCCTTTCTGATTTGAAAGGAATCATCCCTGATAATTTCAGGAAAATTGATCATTTTTTGGACTCCCTTCCGGTTTAAAAAAATAACTTCCGGTGGACATAATAGTACTTGAGACACTCTAATTTGCCTCCATGGAAATCATTTTAAAAAGAAAAAAATAAAATTTTGATGGTTATTTTTAACATACTTCCTTGGAATGTATTACGGAAAATATTAACCATAAAGAGTTATCAAATCTAGAGTTTTGGCCCCTATCATCCCCCCTGAAAGTTTCAGGACCCAATCTCCAACTTTTTCGAAATATTTAGATTTAGATATGCTAAATAGAAATATTTAGGGGCCCTAAACACTCATCGGACAAAATGACACTTTAAAAACATTTTGAAAAATTGCCATATCTCTTTTTCGGAAGTGACGATATTAAAAAATGAAGTTTTTGCTAGTTTCCATCATTGCTGAAAGTTTCATAAAAACCGTCGAGGCGTTTCGAGAAATCGCCTGAAAGGTTGCATCGGTTGAAAAAAAATAATAATAACTAGATATTCGTTGCGAGCAACTTTGGTCTTCCGTCCGTTATCAAAAGATTCCCACGTAAAATCGAGCTGAAAAGAGATTCAAAATTTTGGTCACAAGGAGGATTGAATTATGTCCATAAAACGTGAAATGCATAATTTTTTTGTAGATTTTATATCCCCAACGCGCTAACCATTAAGCTATTGGGAATACTTACTGCTAATATACTTGTGTATACCAAGGTACTTTTGCAACAGTTCACCTGTCTAAGAATTATAAAAAGCATTCTTTCGCGCCAAACGCCACGAGTAAATATTCGCGCCTTTTCTTTGGATCTGATCTATTAGATATGTATGATAAAATCAATTAAATTTTAAAAATAAAACATTCTTCAGCGCCTTTATTTTATTTTGACGTTAAGAATATAAAATCGTAACACATTATACACAGGGAAAAAGCAATCGTATCTAACAGTTACACTAAAGCAGTGAAACGGAAATGAAAGTTTTAAGATTGTTTGCAACATTACTACTGAACAACTGTTGTCTGAGCGGTCAATATTCCTTGCTCAAAATTTTCTCCCTTTTACTGGGGATATGATTGAATGCAATATATCAGATTTATGACACCTGCCCCTGGTGTCTTTAAATCAAATGTACCTAAGTGCTTTGTAAATTATATATATATAGTTGTACCGGCATGCCTTGCAGATGAACATTTTTGCCTCAGTATACTGTACAACAAAATATAAACCGATAAAGAGTTATCTGCCTGAAGTGCCTCTTGATTTAGCCTTTAACATCTGCCTGGTGTATAAATGCCCAAGTTGCCTTTATTCTCTAGCCATCCCTACAATCTTACAAGATCTTTAACATTTTGAACATTTTGTGTTCACACAATTACATTTTAACTAGTCATTCTGACTACGTTTGCACAATTGATTTGATTGATAAATCATTGGTTTCTGTATCAAAAAGAAAAGCCAGTTGGCTGTACTGCCCCCTTACACCCTTAATCAATGATAATGGGGACGTTATTAGCAATGAAAGGTCATATTGTAAAATTAGACTGTCATTCTTTTGAACATATTTTGTTTCAATATTGCTTATCAAAATATTTCTACTTTCGAGATATAAAGCATCAAAGATTTAGCATTAGTCAATTGATAAACACAGTGGTAGATTGTTGACATTAATTACAATATTTACATTTTGATTATCTATTATAATATAAACAAGTAACGGGAAACTCCTCCAATATATAGTTGTAGATGGTTGAGATGAACATTTCATTATCTTTATGTCAGAATATTTCAAAATATTGACTTTTAAAAAGTTATTGAACCCCTACTGCGAAATGGCCCCTTTCAGAGACAGCCGCTTAATTTTGAGTCCCGCTTCAGATTTTTGAATCAAATATCTAAAAAATCTTTAGATTTTCAACACCAATGTTAAATAGTAAGCATTATAAGTTCTTTTAACAAAATAAATATTTTAATGAAAAATACAAAAAACAAAAAAATCACTCAAAATACGATTTTTTTTTGAATTTGCTTCCATAACTACCGGAAGTACTGACGACGCAAAAAGGCAATTCTGCCATGTCCACAACATGGTCATGTCTATCATCTCCAAAAATTTCAGCTTTCATATCCTTAGCCGTTTTTGAGAAAAGTGCAAAATCGCATTTTAAAATCAGGAAAAATTTTCCATAAAGGGCGATATCGGCACCAGAAGTGAATTTTCCAAAAAATAATTTGCCGGAATTAACTTCATATAACAACACATATTTTGTGAAAATTTCATGAAAAACCACTGAATAGTTTTCGAGAAATCGCCTGCACAAGATTTTGGGGAAAAAATAAATAATAATAACTAGAGCAAAGCTCGTTGCAAAGCAACGAGTGGGTCTTCCTTCCTAGCGATAAGCAAAAGATTAAATGTTTCAAAAATCTAGTCAATCTAGATTGTCAACTTTGCTAACATTCTCTTTTTCAATTTCTTCTCTTTTTCGAGTCTCAAAAACCCTTACTTGAATTCTTTAATTTGGTGTGAGTATTAGGTTTAAAGGGTACTCTCTCTAACAGTAATCTTGAAAACATATCTACAACAGTTTAACTTCCAATATTATGACTTTTGATTTCGAATATATCATGTTTGTTGCAATTATGTTTGTGAAACGTGTCATACTACAGAAACATAAGTGTTTTGCTACATTACCATCTTAAAAATGGCTTTAAAATCATTTAATACACAATATAACTAGGTAAATAAAATAAACAAATTATATAATAATTCAAAAAATCCAAATGTATTTACAATAATGATGAACAATCTTCATTAGTTGCAATCAGTAAGTAGAACAATACTTTTATAATAAACGCACAGAAATGTGTTGTGTATTTTTCGAATTTGAAGCTTTCCACTAGCAACTGGTGGTACCTCAATAGGAGTGTAAAATTCTCTGAAAGGTATATTGTGAACATATTACATATGGCTGTGTATTCTTTTTTAGCGGCTTTGGCGGAATGCAGCAATCACTTAATCAAGTACAAAGCTAAAAGTCTTGTACATAAACATAAATAAGAATATCTACGCTAACTTATTCAAAAGTCAATTTCCACCAAATATTGTACAAGCTAAATATAATACATTTACAGCATTAAAGAAACAAATCTCTTTGAAGGTATTGCCCTGCATAAGAACAATTTGAATCCCCTACACTAAGGATGCTCTGTGCCAAGTTTCACTTTGGTTCTGGAAAATGATATTGTGAAATTTTAGACAATGATGATAATGGATAAAATTATGTTTTTAAAAAATTTACTGGTTCCTTTAGCTCAGATGGGCTAATAAGTATGCAACAGGCACAGTTTTGCAGTTGACATTGAAATGCGACTGGACATCTCTTCAATCTTGTTTTAGAAAACTACATGTACATGCCCTATGTACTGAATTCCTTGGAATCATACACATGTTTATGCCTTTAATTAGTTGTATGTGCCAAAATAACAATTTTTTTTACATTATACTGTAAAAAATACACATACATGTATTACAAGATCTTATATTCCTGCTGAAGACAGAGGATCTTTCTTAATCATTAGAATAAGTAAGTCTAAACTTTGAAAGGGAAGACCTTAATAGAGAGGTCAACATGCTACATAAACAAAATATTATTATATTTAAAAATAACATTTATTCCAATGTAATTACTGGTACATGTATTTCTGTTACAAAAACTATTTCACTTGAAAAACTGAGAGCAATTGATATGTTCATATTTGTGGATTTATGTTGTCAAATCAAAATTTAAAAATGATACACAGTGTGTTTAAAAATTGTCTTCACAAACCAAAACTTGACTTATTTTCACTATGCTGTTTATTCCATGTCACATCCAAACAGATGATCTTCTGGCAAATCATGGTCATGCTTGGTATCAAAATTCAGTATTCAGATGAGTCACACCTATCCAAAAGAAATTGAAATTTTTTAATTTATAATTCTTTTACTAATAAAAAGTGCAATTCATGAAATTATAAATTAAATTATCAAATTGAGAGATAAGATATTGTCACATTTTCTGTGTATAATTTGTAAATTTTAATGTACTCTTTCATCAATTAAAAGAAGTTTACACCAATTAAGGCAGTCATTTATGCTATCCCCTAATAAGACAACATACAAGTGCAAAGTAATCATGCACTTGTGGGTTTAGGATAATGTGCTAGAGTATTTAATTATGACAACATACTAGCATGAGGTGACAATGTGCTAGCATGTACGTCAGTGATAATATGCCAGCACACTGAATCCAACATGCAGTGAAGCTAACACTCAACAGATTGTTTAGAGTTGTGTTTGCATGATATTTTGTTTTGTGTAAACACAGCAGCGTGTTGTTTAAAGCTGCATTGGAGTGGCAGTCTGTTGAAATTAACATGCTAACACACTGCAACTTCACATCATTGGAACACCATAATTTGCAAACCAATATCTTAAGATTACTAACTAGGTAATTGCAACTGTAAATGCTGATTTCATGGTGACAATTATACCGGTAATTCACTGTATATCTGAGAACTGATCAATTATAATAAGGCGTGTCCAGATAGGGCCACTTGCTAAAGCTCAATAGCACTTTCATAAAAGCGTGCCATCTTACCGACACAAAAGACGCCATTAGGCTATCACACAGCTCGCCATCACAACACTGAAAAACACTTTCGCACTAACACAAGTTCGCACCACACGCTGTCACACTAACACACAACACACTGTCACGCTAATACAATTTCACACAACAAAATATCAGGCTAACACGAGTTCACACAACACACTATCATGCTAACACAAATTCACAAACACCCTGTCTCGCTAACACAAGTTCACACAACACGCTGTGTTGCTAACACAAGTTTTACACAACACGCAGTCTCGCTAATATGAGTTCATACAACACACTGTCTAGCTAACACAAGTACACGCAACACACTGTCACGCTTAGATGAATTCACACAACACACTGTCACGCTAACATGAGTTTACACAACACGCAGTCTCACTAACACGAGTTTACACAATACACTGTCATGTTAACATGAGTTTACACAATACACTGTCACCCTAACACAAAGTCACAAAACAGGCTGTCTCACTATTCACTAACACAAGTTCGCACCAAATGCTGTTGCGATAACACACTGTCATCCTAATACCATTTCACACAACACACTGTCATTCTAATACCATTTCACACAACACACTGTCAGGCTAACACACACAACACACTGTCACGCTAACACGAATTCCTGTCTCACTATTCACTAACACAAGTTTCACCACAAACACACATCCTAATACCATTTCACACAACACACTGTCATCCTAATACCATTTCACACAACACACTGTCACGCACACAACACACTGTCACGCTAACACAAATTCAAAAAACATGCAATATCGCTAACACAAGTTCACAAAACACGCAGTCTGTCTAACATGAGTTCACACAATATGCAATCTCGCTAACATGAGTTAAAAAAACACACTGTCTATCTATCTAACACCAGTTCACACAACAAATTTTCAGGATAACAAGTTCACACAACACACTGTCACGCTAACACGATTTACACAACATGCTGTCTCGTTTATAAGAGTTCACACAACACGCTGTCTTGCTTACATGAGTTTACACAACACGCAGTGTCGCTAACACTAGTTTACACAACAGGCAGTCTCACTAACACGAGTTTACAGTAACACAACATGAAGTCTCGCTAATACGAGTTAAATCAACACTCTGTCTAGCTAACACAAGTTTACACAACACACTGTCACACTTACACTTTATACACTATTTCACACAACACGCTGTCACGTTAACACAAGTTAACGCAACACATGGTCAAGCTAACAAGAATTCACACAACCCACTGTCAGTAGGAGTGAAAGGTTCACCTCGGTATCGGTTCACCGCGGTATTTTTTCTTGGTTCGATACACGGTACAAAATCTCTTCTTTCGGTTCATTTCATTTTTTGTTCGGAATCGTCATTCAGTCGGGTTTGGCATAAGGTATAAACATGCTTTTCTGTAAAACGTAAATTTTTGTAGACAAAAAGTTTGTAAAATAGTTTTTAAAAGACAAATCAATTAAATCTATTTATTATATCCATTC
>NW_026926527.1:25000-28138 GCF_032062105.1 Saccostrea cuccullata | reverse complement strand
AATACAACCATTTCCACTACCTATACTTCACAGTAAATCAACCAAATTATTAATCAGTGCGTAATTTAATTAATTTAAAAAACAAGGAATCGACCGTGCAGCCGTATACGTGTTGGAGATAACATTATGTTCAGACAACACAGTTTTTCTTTTAAATGTCTCTTTCTTTAAATATAAAAAAAATACTTTTTCTCGGATCATGCGCTGAAACAGGATCTTCCTCTATTAAAATTATACATAACGCAGGTGCGATTTACGTCATTGATACAACGTTAACCCGCTATTTTTAATAACGTCACAACTATTGTAACGTCATTTACGCGTGACGTTACGTTTTTTGGCAATTCAAAAATTTACGTTGGCAGCGAAAGGGTTAAAAGAATTACTACGTTTTTATCTTGTTTTATATGTACCAGATACGCAAAACCTGGATGTGTCTATCAATATTATTTATACCATAGACTCTTATCTTTAATTTTAGTAATGAATAAGACTCCAATTTATATTTCTTTAGAAAAAAATATGTGGTCCAAAATTGAGTTTAGCAATTAACTTTTTGAATTCACCATCCAATTTTCATTACGTTATAAAACCCAATACATTTCAATGACAGATTTTTTTCCTCATGTTATTATGAATACAAAGTACAAACTTTTGAGTCATTCAATAAAATCAGTGGGCACTCGTATATTGAGAGAAATAAAAGGAGTCAAATTTACCTATGTTTTACCATTTTTCACATTTAAACCGATCCCGACCGGAATTATATAAAGTAGGAAATACTATGATTGTAATGTTAAATTTGACTCTTTTGTTGTAATATGGCCAAAAAATTACTTGATTTATTTTTTTTACATGTCTTATGGGTGGCAGCTGTCTTTAGTTTTATAACTTTACACATTTTGCATTATTTTCAATCGGGATCGGTTTTATTTCAATCGGGATCGGTTTCTAAAACTCTAAATATTCTGCATCAGAACTTTTATTTCTGTTCAGTTAGTCTTATTTTATCCATGGATTCAAATGTTTATACAATGTATTTAAAATACTAATGTCTTTTACGTACATGAAGATTACAATCATGTATAACATCTGTTCGATTTCTTGATACTCGGTATTAAAAAATCAAAGTATTTGTACATGCATTATGCAACAACTGAGAGTAAACAGCTTATCTTTATTAAATATCTTATTTCCAACTAAAGTTTTTTTTAATTCTCTCGTGAATTAAAGAGTTCAATTCTATCATTGGTGAAAATATACTTGCACGTACCTAAATGCAGAAAATAATTTAATGTGCACAGTCTCGGCTTTGTCCAAATTTTTTAAACCTGTCATCTATAAAAGCCGTTTCCCCTATATTTTCATCTTATAAAATTTAATTTTATATTAATAAGAAAATAAGTTATTTCATATATAGTATCATTATTTAAGAGTCCATAAATCGCAAGCAAAAAGCCGGGACGGGGTGGGTGGGAGGGGGGGGGGGGCAAGGCGGCATATTTAAAAAACACTTCCATTAATGGGAAAACATTTAAGAATTGGCCAACATAGTCAAATGTTTTAACTTCATATTGAATGTGAGTATGTGATTGTTTCAATCACCAAATTTAACCAAAAAAGAAATAAACAAACAAACAAACAAAAACAATACAAAACAAAAAATACGCCCACGAAATCTTCCGTTTTAGTGGCAAATTGAAGTGGGGAGTTCAACAGTAATTTACTCAATAATTATTTTTTAAATCTTATTTTTCACTCTTTTAATAAAATATTTTTAATCGTACCGCGGATCGTATACTTTGATTTGACTGCGTAGATACATGTAAATATAATCAAGTGGTTTTTTTTGTTTGTGTATGTGTGTGTGTGTGTGTGTATGTGTGTGTGTAAAAATATTATGAAATAAACATCTCAACTCCGTTGACTTGAATTAAATGTTGCGTAAATCTGAAATATTCATCTTTCCTTGATAATCAGAAGAAAATAAAATCTCTTCACATCCCAATTTTATAAGAAATATTCAATATAAACAATTAATTAATTGTACGCATAGCATAGTCAATCAGTTTAAAAAATTAGTTCTCGGACATGTACAAAATTACATTTCAAAAGGGACTTCTAGCTGAGACGTCGCTCGTGAAAAAAATACATATACATATGATTATTTAACATGTAGGATAATGCACTCTGAAAAGTAATTGAACAGAAAAAGAGAAATTATTTATTTTTAATCGTTTTATTTGCGCTTTTATGCAAAGAATTTACAAACTTCTTTGGAAAACTTGTAACTATTTAATTGTGACGCAATATTAGTCAGGTATAATGACGTCACTGATACATCAATGGAAACGTGGATTCAACCTGAATAATACTGCCAATCTTAATCTAAATATTACGTTTGGAGGCGAAAATGAGTTCTATTTTGAAAATAAAGTAGTAAGTTTTTGTTAAATAATTTTATTTTCTGTATATATTCTAAATATTTCACTAGGATTTCGATAGTAAGGTGTTTAGCAGATTTACCGATGCCACGGGAGGTAACTCTTACATCGCAAAATTTCATAAAAACGTCTATATATTTTGACAGAAAACTACTATCAAAAGTGCTTTGCCCACCAATTTTATTTTTGAAACTGAAAGACGAAATATTTCTAGATTTAGTTCAGCATGAATTATAGTCCTGTTAAATAAGTATTGGAAATTACAGTTCGTTGTTTCTGACCTAAATTCAATGGTTTATATAGGGGAATTCAAGAACACAAAACAAAAGGATATTTTACTAAATAACCAATTTTAAAACAAATCTTCGATTACATTATTCCATTTGGACTACATTGATATTGTTTTCAATAAAATTTCAAATATTCGTCACATTCGATGTGCCGCCTATTAATACAACCCTGCCTGATTTTCAGTGGACTGCCTCTTAATTCTTAAACCAAAAACAGGCTAAGTTGATGTGATGATACTTAACAATTTAATTTAAAGCATTTGGTAATTTCTTGGTCGTTGTAATGATTTCAATTACCCTTAGTAAGTATACATCCTATTGTTTAATCATATTTAGAATCGCAGGATTTATGCCACTTGCTAGGCAGGTCTTTTTTGAATACAAAATTAGACTTCTCTGCTTTT
>NW_026926527.1:0-20000 GCF_032062105.1 Saccostrea cuccullata | reverse complement strand
AGGCCTTGTGTAATTTAAAATCTATTACACTTCATTTTTAAATGAAATGGAAATATAAGGAATCACTGTTAAGTTAGTAGAGTTTTCCAAGAACATCAACAATAGTTGGAAACATGGGATAATTTATGCAAAATGGGTTTCTATCATTACGCATATTATCCCACGTTTCCAACTATTGTTGATGTTCTGGCATACTGTACTAACTAGACAGTCATTCCTTGAATCAAGACAAACAAGCTAATTCAGAAAATTTGTATCCCCCGCTTAAGGAAAAAGTAAAACATGCGCAGTTTTGGGGGAGGGGGGGGGGGGGGGGGGGGGAGTCGGGTCCCCCTCACTGAATTTGTAGAATTATTAAATGTATACATGCATGTATACTGAATCAAATAAAATATACCATTATGGATATAAAGATTTAATTGCTTATTCTTTATTATGTGTATAGAAGATTCTTTTTATATGGAATATTTATCACACTGTAATGATGAATTTTTAAGTTTGTACAAGCCAGACCTCGTAAATTTTTCATTTCGCGTGCTGAATACTATTATTTAGTTAAAAAAAAGTAATTCTTTAAAAAAAAAAAGTGGTCCATCCGGGACTTGAACCCGGGACCTCTCACATGGGAAGCGAGAAACAATCCACCAGACCACGGAATCGCTTTACATAGAATCAAGTATATGCAGAAGTGAAGTCACATACATGTATATATTCATGTTCGGTACTGTCAAAATTTTACACAATCCATGGCGTTTGATTTATTTAGCCTTTATTAAACAGTTCTAATAGATGTAATAGGAACATAAAGTCCACCGAGAACGTGTTTTATACGCAATAAATCTCCTCATGCCCCTGTGCTAAAAATAGCGATATGTAATACTATAAATACTAATAAAACAAACGGGACGGGGCACGTTGAGAGGGGTGACAGAGGTCCTAGGGAGTTTTGGTATAAAATTACATTGCATAAGCTCAAAATCTTCTTGAAATATCGCCCGGAAATGATAGTGTTACACACAGACAGAATGTATAAATTTACGACCTTGAACTTTGACCTTTTGACCTCAAAATCAATAGGGGTCTTCCTTCGGCCACAGGGAGTTGTTATGTAAAATTTCATTGCAAAAGCTCAAAGAGTTCTCGAGATATCACGCGGAAACGAAAGTGTTATAAAAGACAGAATTTGCGAATTTTTGACCTTGACCTTTGACTCCTTGACCTAAAAATCAGTAGGGTTCTTCTTTAGTCCATAGGGAGTTGCTATGCTAAATTTCATTGCAAAAGCTCAAAGGGTTCTCGAGACATCGTGTGGAAACGAAAGCGTTACAGACAGACAGAAAGACGGACGGACGGACAGACAAACCCAAATTAATATCCCCCACTTTTCAAGCGGGGGACAAAAATAATTGATGTTGTTTATTTAACGCACTGTGGAAAAATTGTATGTACATTACAAGAGTATTGATTTGACAAATATTTTTGCATGGAATTCATTTTTAATATTTACATTAATCAAAGTACTGAAAGTACTGTTAGACGGAGGCTTCATGGATGAGAGAACACAAAAGAAATATATTTGTCATACATAGCTGTATATATATATATAATATTATGAGGAATAATGTGTTTTTTTTTCCAATTCAACATTTTTTAAAATGATACTCCAATATTCATGAGGTTGTTGGGATATTATAATTTCTTCTTTGTAATGTAAACTTCACCTTGATTAAAGTTCACTGTTATTTAGATCAAATACTTTCAATATTAAACACTTCAACGTAAGAAACAGTAATTGACTAGGCCTGGTTGACATAAAACTTTGACGGGCTCACTTTTTATCTCAGTCTCACTTAAGGAATATATAGTGGAAAAGTGAGACTGAGATCAAAAGTGAGCTTGTCTAAGTTTTATGCCCCCAGGCCCGGTTTGATGAATGTAGGTCTAGTATGTTCTAGTCATGAGCCCACTGGCGGATTTGGAAGGGGCCCCAGGCCCCCTCCCTTTTGAGTCCCAAAAATACACAATATTTGATAAATGAATGTTTTAATTGTGGTTGTGGGCCCCTCCCCTGACCTCAAACTGGTTCCCATTTTTCATAATTTCTGGATTCAGCACTAGGCCTCAGCCAGTCAGGAGTTTCCATATTTCCAGATATCTTATTTATAGGTCACAGAGACCTACTGTTAACATAATTATGACATGTAACAGCTACCAAAATCAAAATTTCTCGGCCTTATTGTAATAATTTTATGATATGAGCCAACATGGAAAAAGAACAAGCCAGATAATTGGACATGAACAACATGATATAGTACAGTTTTTCTTAAACCTTTGTGATACAAAATGGGGTGATCTAGCTTGAAAGCAACACAGAATTTTTTTTTAAAGGCAGAGGTTTTTTTACCGGGTGGTAAATTCCAGGTGAGGGAGGGGCTTATTTTGTACAGGTGTGAATGCCTTGGGGGCTAGCAGTCTACCTGTGGCCATCTGTCTCCTTATCCCTATACACAGGAAGTGATTTAATACACAGTAAAATACCCCAGGTGTCAAACTTTACCTGTGTTGAGGATTTTGAGACAATTTGAAAATTAGTAGTAAAAGGGTTTTTCAATCATATATTGATTTATTTTGACTGTTTGAAAACACCCCTACCCATCTGAAAAAAAATTATTATGATATTATACTCTAAATTCAAATATTAAAACAAAGATAGTTTTAAATGTTAGTGAATCTGTAAATTAAAAAAAAAACTCCTGTAACAACCAAATTAGACTTAATTCATTCATCCCCAGGATCCCATCTTTTAAATGAAAAAAGACTTTAAGAGCCGTGTTAACTACATTTTACTAAAAAAATCCAGATTTATCATAACCTTAATAAAGCTTTGTCACCATGATATGTTTTAAAAAGATTGCTTGTAAATTCTTATTTGATTAAAAAAGGAAATCATATTAAGTGACCCATGATTAGAAACATTATTAGTTCACCTGAGCCGAAGGCTCAAGTGAGCTTTTCTGATCAAAATTTGTCCGTTGTCTGTCGGCGTTGTTGTCGTTTTCGTTGTTGTCGTCGTAAACTTTTCACATTTTCATCTTCTTCTCAAGAACCACTGGGCCAAATTCAACCAAAGTTGGTACAAAGTATCCTTGGGTAAAGGGGATTCAAGTTTGTTCAAATGAAGGGCCAGGCCCTTTTCCAAGGGGGAGATAATTATGAATTGGAGAAAAATTAATGACATTTTTAAAAAATCTTCTTCTCAAGAACCACTGGGCCAGGAAAGATGAAACTCATGTGGAATCATCCTCAGGTAGTGTAGATTCAGGTTTGTTCAAATCATGACCCCCGGGGGTAGGGTGGGGCCAAAATGGCCGATCAAAGTTTTACATAGGAATATATAGAAAAAATCTTAAAAAATCTTCTTCTCAAGAACCACTGGGCCAGGAAAGATTAAACTCCTGTGGGATCATCCTCAGGTAGTGTAGATTCAAGTTTGTTCAAATCATGACCCCCGGGGGTAGGGTGGGGCCAAAATGGTCGATCAAAGTTTTACAAAGGAATATATAGGAAAAATCTTTAAAAATCTTCTTCTCAAGTACCACTGGGCCAGGAAAGATTAAACTCATGTGGAATCATCCTCAGGTAGTGTAAATTCAAGTTTGTTCAAATCATAACATGCAATAAATATTCGTGCCAGAACACAATTTTTTGAGTGGAATAAAATATTATGCTTTCTTACTTTACGTAAACAGAACAATAAAATTCATAAGACTTGCTATTTCACAAGTTGAACTAGAGTATTGCTTACAATAACAAAGATATATCTTGACAAATTTGACAACTAATATTTCTGGAAGTGTTAAATGTAGTATTTTATCATATGACAGATTTAACCCAAAAAATGTCTTTCTTTACTCGTATACCAGTGGAAATGGTTGTCCTTTTCAGTTTATCTGTTTAAAACAATCATTAACAATGAGACATGATTACAAATTATGTAGAGAAAAAGTTATAAATATATAACTATGATTTCTGCTTTTCAGTAACTCTGTTAAAACAATCACTTTACCAATGATGTAGGGTAAAAAAATTGACACGAATACCAATGATAAGAAATACATGTAATCTTGTATATAAAAAAATTATTAAAGTTTGAGATGTGAAAGAGGTAAAACACAAGTATCAAATGCAAATAAGGATAAACGAAATGACAATAAGACAACTTATTTCAGAAGATATAATTTTTAATTATTAATGAGGATATAATGTGATAAATCATGTAAACCCTATGAACCAAGATTTGGGTTGTAACCAAGGGGCAAACGTAACAGATGCATATTGATCTCAATAACAGAGTTGCCGTTTGTTTCTCTCTTATCTTATGTGAGGGTATACGCCAAACACTCAAACCGCTTGTAGAAAGTGTAAATTTATTTTCATGTGTTTCCTAAAATTATACATATCAAATAAACAATTCAAAACTAGACTGTAAATATTCCTAAAGATAAAAATACTATGCATTTGTTTATTCATCGATCCTTGTCAGATTACAAACCTCACAAGAAACCTATTGATGCAAGCGTCAAAAATCGGCCGCAAACCAATTTATCGGTCCTTTCAAGAAGAAATTAGAAAAGGAATGAAAAATGAGATTACAAACAGCAATCAAGCACAAAAAAATTCCATTAAAACTGAAATGCTTGATCTATTATTAAAATATCTTATATTTATCCCTGTGACATAAAACATTTGCATACAACATTGCAGGATTTTCTTCAGTACATAATACAGGTACATTGCATAGTCATCTGCGTCTCCGCACTTAGTTTGATACAGGCGAATTCTGGTGGAAGTTTTTACAATTAAATATAAAACTAAAGTTTAAACTTATCTGTAACTAGAGATAGTTTTTACTTTAATAAAAAAAGCAATTGATAAATGGGGCTCCTCGATCACTCTCCGCGGATGTTAAAACCCCCCAAACTCCCTCTAGATCCGCCACTACATTTCTTCTCGTTCTTGTTTTGGTGTGAGAATCGGTGGGAAAAGGCTCGGCATATTGTAAAACGCGCTTTATCATCGTCTGTTGGAACAAAATCTCCTAATATTCTGTCTGATAAAAAATTAACATTAAATCACTTTTTTTTACATATTCCGTAGGAAATGTATTTATATACACGTCGTTTTAAATATATTCGACAAATCCTGCTTATTTAGAAAAAGTAGAACTGTTTGTTTATACTTGTACGTGACGCGATCTTTGCTTTACACTATGCCTATCCTGGCGGCCGGTGTACCAGTGAAACTCAGAGTCGCTCTAAAAATACAATTCCTAAGGTAATGAAAACAATTCCACCGATAGATGGTGCTTGGTGAATCCTCATTATTTACGTCATGGGCAAGACAATCCCAATACCCGGAGGCTGTCATACAGCCTCCGTCTAAAAATGATTTTCATTCTGTTTTGTCTTTGATTTCTCTTAAGGACAGACGAGACGTTCCTAAATAATAGATAAATTTTTCAAAGATTTTGTCATTGAAATATTGCTATTTAAACATGTTTACTCACAAAAAATTGAGGTACCTTACCAGGCATTTCTGCAAGATGCCAGGGGTAGTTTTCCTTATATAATCCTTTTAGGAAGAAAAATTATTTTCTAATTTCAAATGTTTAAGTGTTTGGATTTTGTAAAAACATTTAGAAACTGCTTTAGAAATTAAAGAACGTTATTAAGATTTTGAATATTTTTCAAACATTACGAAGATATACGAGACAGATATTGAGGAACGTCTCGTCTGACCTTAACCACCCAGCGGGGACCTCGAACACATCTCCAGATGATGTCGAGAAAGAAGTAAAGGAAGATGACCCCTGTCGTCGTTTGAGTTTGTTCATATTTCTGAAGGTTGTTCAGTTTATTATAAATTGTATCTTGGATTTAGTTGGAGTGAAATTTTGAACACTGTGATTGACATCAGATTAAATTATTGCAAACGAATTTAAGTATATACTTTTAATATAAATATCCTATACAAAACTAGTTTCCTTCTCATCCATTGAATACATGTAGGTCAAGAGGTGCTCAACATACAAATGTCTATGATTAATGCTTGTACTTTGGGCAAGAGACAAGAAATTACAATGTAAATGCAAGTGTTGAGCTTGAGCCAATTTAGAAGTGTACCTGGATGCTTCATTATATTTTTGCGGGTATAATGGGTGTGAAGTCAGGAAGTTTGACTTATTTTAAGACTGGGGGCGGAGAAGGAAATATAAGTAAATCAGGTTATTTCCTTGAAAAGTATGTCAATCAATAAGGGACATCAAAATGAAGAATTTCGGAAATTATAAAGAAAATTGTTTTAAAACTCCATAATTACAATTAAACAGAAGCAGATAATTATACTTTTGATTAATTCTTCTAAAGATCTGAATTCTCGTTATTATTGACTCTCTGTGCTTAAACTTTAAAACACAACTGATTTCTTCGTCTGAAATGACGTAATTACTGTGTTATTATCTTGATTTGGCCATATACATGTATATGTATTTACTTTCCAGAGGTCTTTTGTTTATAAACTACCAGGTACATACGAAAATCTAAAGTATGCAAAACAACATAACAAGGACAAGGCGTCAAAAGGTTAAAGGTGCGTTATAATATAACGTCACAAACGTTGAGATCACCTTGCAAGTGCAACGTTATAAGAAAAAAAATCACATGCTTACATTGAACAAAAACTGTGACAAATACTCTTCAATTAATTGTAACTCCACTAAGGGATAATTTGAAACACACTTGAGACAAGGCAACCGGTTAAATAAAATAAATATGGGCATTGAATCATTATTTTTGAAAGATGTAGTTTCATGACTGCAACGGTGTGAGCAATTAATTTTTCATAAAGCGCGTTTATTATCACCCACTGTGGCAGTTTTAAGACTACATCTTTCAAAAAATGATAATTCAATGCATGTAATTTGCTTATAAAGTATGGCAAAGTATGTTAATCTTTGGCATTCAATACACCATATCAAGGATGAGGGTGTCAAATGTAAAGATTTTTTTTTTAACTTCACAAACGTTTATCGCCGTGCACGTCCAACGTCATGAACGAATAAACTTTAATTGGACAGTCTGACGGTGTTATCAGTAGCAATGATTCTTTCATTCATAGTGCAAGGATTTTTTTCAATTGCAGACAGGACAGGGAGTTATACTGTAAAAGATGCCTCAAAACTGAAACGGAGTGTGCAAAGAAATTTTATCGCGCTAACGCGCGTTTCTCAATTTAGTTGCCCATTGCAGCAGTGATCCACATCTTTCAAAAAATAATTATGCTTAATAATATTAAGCTTTAAAACGACGACTGTAAAAAATAAATCATTAGTATGAAAATCTCAATAAAGAACTGTGAAAACTTCCATCACATGTCCAAACCTCAAATCTTGCATTCTTTGTAACCATTGAATGGAAAGAAATTAGGATTTTTGCATGGTATTATTCAATACTTAAAATATGTTAAAGAACTTTATTCATCGTTATAAATGATTGTCGTTACCATATAAAGGCCACATGTGAAGGACTTGGTATGTTTGAAGATGAGGAATGACAGGGGCGGATCCAGCCATTTTTGAAAGGGGGTTCCAAGGTTGTGTCCCTCTAGCCCTCCCCCCCTTTACACACTCTCAAGCAAAGATTCACACACACGTATGGAAAAAATACATGTATAAGATTGTGGAGAATAATATCTTTGTTTTACGTCTTTTTTCTTTGAAAAGGTACCCCCAGTCCGAATAAAAAAAAAGAAACAAACATTTCAAAAACTACCGAAGCCTTAAAATTGAATGGATTTGCAGCGTTTTCGAACACAGGCACCTGACGTTACTTATTTTTCTTTTGATAAAAAAAATTATTATATGATTGAATTATTTCCGTCTCTCTGATTGGCTGAGATCCAACTATGTTAAAAAAATATTACGTTGTATTGACCTGCACGTGACGTTCCAGGTCAATACAAGGATTTATTTCCTCTACATTGATCTAAAAATAGATTGGGAAATTCCAAACTGATACAAATTGTTTTGGATAGCTATTTAAACGACTATGATTCTTATTTTCATGTGAACAAAACATAAGCGAAAATATATTTTAGGTGAGGGTGGTAAGAGGGGATGCAGGAGCCCCCCTTCAACACTTTTACTGAACAACATTAACAGTTTTTTTTCTTTTTGGCAGTCAGTTTTCCCTGATAATACTCCTTCCTTTCAAAATCTCTCCTATATAAAAAAAGACTGACATTATATATTTCTTTCATGGCAACAAAAATTGATTTTAAAAAAACATTTCAAATTGATACGACTGGTAAGGTTAATTCACATTTAAATTCTGCTTCTCTCTTGTATTTGGTTAGGACTTAATAAAATGCAAACAAATAATGAGCTGTATCATTTTATCAGTGAATCATATAATAAAACAATTATTGCTGTTTTTTCGGTCAATACAATAATTTAGCCATCTTCGAAGTTCAATATTCACCTCGCCCTTCGGGCTCGGTGAATATTGTACTCCTCAGATGGCTAAATCATTGTATTGACCTCAAAACCAGCAATAATTGTATAATATACCCTTACCTTATAATAAACCAAGGGTTTATTATAAGGTAAGGGTATATTTTTTTTATTAAAAGAAAAATAAGTACACATGTAACGTCAGGTGCCTGTGTTTTCGAAGAGTACAATGAACTTTCTTTAAGAATTTAAAAACCCTTTTGGGGGTGGGGTTTAAAACAAAGAATTAAATGTTAGTTCCTTTAAAAGATATAATTAAAAAAAACGGTACATACCCGTATATAGCCAACACAGCCAAATGAAGATCGCGGGAATCTTATATCAAATTTAACCTCTCATGTTGCATATCATATATAAAATATATAAAAATCAGTAGAATATGATCTACCATTCACTCATAGAATAATAGTGAGAGTGTATGGAAAAAACTAAATGTGTGAGAATCTATCTGTTCAATACATATTTAAGTAAGACGTACAAATTCTCGGAAAACGTTTTATCCCCCTTCTTTTTCTCTCTTCTTGGCAAAAAATAAAGGGGGGTTCCAACCCCCGGAACCCCCCCCCCCCCTCTGGATCCGCCAATGAATGAATTCATAAACCAACAATCTTGACCTTTCCTTATATCAGTCTATAATTATGATACTTAATTAAATGTTAATAATCTATTAATCAAAATCAGGAAATAATTGTATGTCAGTTTATTTATTGATTCCTGATTCAAGCACCATATTCTTGAAAATCTTAACAATGAAAATACTAATAAAACGTTTTTTTTTTCATATTTATTTTCAACAAAGTGATGTTCATTGGCACAAATAATAGCAATTACATAATAAAGTAACGGAACTTAGTGATAAATGCACTTAATTAGATAAAAATCAAAATATAAACATAAGTTATCATTTAATTACATGTATTTTTTATTTTTATTTTTAGATTACGAAAAATAAACTTGAGCACAATATACAACACAACACTAAACAACCATCAGCAGCTCTGAGAGTTATAAAGGAGATAAAAATAAATAAATACAGGTATTTGAGAGAATCATGAAACCATTTTATGGAATTTCAGGCATAATCAGAGAGCATTTCAAAATGCTAAAATACTTTCATTATAATGACTTAAAAAAACATCACATGAAAGATTTGCATTTAATCAAGTTACAACATACCAATATAATTTGCAGAAAAGAAAAACAAACTCAATCAATATAAATGTAACAATAATGTAACTTCCCCTTTTAAGGAAAATGTGAAATACTCTTTTTCTTCATATCACAATTATTCTGCTACATGTATATGACTTCAATATCATGAATAAATTATGTTTGAATACATTTAATATAAATTATAAATATGCTTTATATTGAAAAATTTCATTAAACATGAATTGTATACATCTAGTCAAAGTACAAGGCATATGTTTAATTGATA
Source organism: Saccostrea cuccullata (assembly GCF_032062105.1). NCBI lineage: Eukaryota > Metazoa > Mollusca > Bivalvia > Ostreida > Ostreidae > Saccostrea > Saccostrea cuccullata. The sequence continues at coordinate 9,993 of NW_026926527.1, read as the reverse complement.
ATGGGAACATTACAAAACTTAGAAATTTAAACATATAACATAAAAAATCCACCTCACAATATGAAATTTTACATTTCTAGCCATAAACTATTATTTAGTTTAAAAAATAAGAGGAAGCTATAACTTATATCAAGTTTAATTAATGCAATTTCGTATATTTTTTATGAGATTATAGTCTAACAATGAAGCAAACTTTTTATATATTGCTGAAATATAGCACTGGTATATGTTTATAATTTTCTTCTGATCAGTTATTACTGCCATGACAATGTACACATTCACAAAGTTTAACTCCAACATTAATGGTATCATATTTGATCAGATCCAGATTAATACTAACATAAGCCATTCTAAATCCACTCTGATTTAATGAATAGACAACACAATACATGGGTCTTCAGTATGGCACAATTTTTAAATGTAAAGTTTAGGTTATATAAATATTGTAGAGTTCTTAATATCCAAGCAGATAGCTTTGAATTTCTGAACATGCATATACTGTATACAGGGTTATTTTTGCCCCGTGTTATTTTCGCCCTTTTGTACTTGCAAACAGTTTTGCCCCGTTTTAAATTCGCCCAATCAAAGTTCTGTTTAAAAAATTATGCTGTGTAATTTCAATTCGCTCCATCCTAAATTCGCCCATTCAAGAAGAGGGTGAAAGGGGCGAAAATAAAACGGGGGCGAAAATTTCCCTGTGTACAGTAATTTTTCATGTTACTGATATAAAAGTTCATTGGAACATGCAATAAGCAATATGAAATGGATTCAATACAAGTTTGTTCTGATTCATTTAAATAGAGCTGATAATTAAAACAGATATTTTATTAAATACATGTACATTGTATATGTATATATTTCAATTAATGCGTACAATGTAAGAGAAAAAAAAAATTGTTAATTATTATAACTACAATATTAACAGATATTTCCTCCAACACAAAACTCCTACACTTCGAAGGAGTGCCTCAATTAGTTCATGGATCAAATTAAAGTGCAATAATTTAAAATCAAATTTTAAAGCTTAAATCTGGGACAAGGAACATTTTTTAACATTGATGCTCCAAAGTACCTATATTTTATATATACATGCTGTAGATTATTGTATTAGATTGTAATTACATATACATTGTATAACATTATGATCGTACAATGTGAAATGTACACCCTATCAATGAATTCTTATCAGTATTTTTTTTTTTTTAACTCTGTGGATCCAATAATAATAATTTCTCGTTTTCAATCATCAGAAACTTCAGAGTAAGTTGGTAAGCAAACACTTCTAGCATTCAATGTATTTTTCTCCTTCAATCCTCTTCTCAAGGTCAGCAGGGGTCAACGGAGGAACAAAAAATGGGACTTGTTTCCAGCGCTTTTTGGAGACCCCATTGCCAGCACTGTCAATCATATTCAAGTACTCACACTTCAAAATACAGAACTGGGCATTCTTATAGATTGTGATGTTCCCTATTGGATTTCCACACTTTTTACAAAATATTTTCCCAGCTCCACAGCTCATATTTTCATCTTCATAATCTGGAATAGACGCTATGACATTCACATTTTCCAAGATGTCCTCATTGATAGCAGCGTGATGAGCATTCTCAATCTTCTTTATATCAGTTGACATGCAGATGAAGTTTCGACATGATTTGCATGTGATCTTGAACTCCCCTAAATTGGCCTGAGCTGCTTTCCTGTTCTTGAGCGCTATGTCCCTTGCTATCTTTGCCTCGTGCTGGATTTCCCTTACTCTCCTGAGGACTGCATCCTTGTCCCTACTCAGCTCCTCCCTGACACTAGCAATAGCTTTGTTCATCCACGACTCTTTAATCAAGTTCAGCTCGGCCTTTTTTATTGTATTTGTGTCTTCTGAAGCCAGAATAACAAACTTGCTGTCTTCAGCTCTTCCTCTGCCTAAAATTTTTTTGTAATGAATTCAGATCTTATACACATATATCATAATGATATAACTTATTAACAAACTTCCATAATACAAAAATAACAGTGCTTATTTGTACATAAAGATTGTTTTTCCACATTCACATTGAAAACAAAATGAGTTTGCTAAAGACCAAGTTCCTGGTGATATTCAATTCCATTCCTTCAAAATCATAAATAGAGGCCCATGGGCCACAATACTTTCAGGAGTCATCTTGGCTTTGATGTAGTTTAAATAAAAGATTTCTTTGAAAGACATTTCCATCTTTATTTCCAGGAAAAATGTAAATAATTACCTCTTGACTGGACCATGGCTATTTCATTAGTCACATGATCATATCGTACCACCAGACTACATTTCTGTATGTCCAGCCCTTCTTCTGCAACAGAGGTGGCTATGATGACCTTGTGGTTCCCTTCTCGAAACAATCGCAGGATCTCATCCTGTTCCACCTTTGTCATTCCTAGAAGCAAACACAGGCAAATCCACAAGTAAGTTATACACAGGAAGCAGCTGTATGCATCATTTGATTAAGAATTTGTTTTACAATACCGGGTACATTAATAATACAGTATCAAACCCACTTAAATTGAACTCATATCATTTTGACCTTAAATGATAATACTGTGGATCACTAAATTTTCGTGACACCTTATTTTCGTGAGATAGTCATTGACTTTTGATGAGCGAGACAAAATTTTAACGAATTGTGGTAATTGCTCTATATAATCCTAAGAAATATTATAGATTATACATGAAAATTAAATTAAATTGAAAATTAAATACGCACTGTCTTGCGTAATTGCGCGAAAATAAAGTTCTCACAAATAAAAAGTGATATACAGTAGCTTATGTTTGTTCTAACCATTAATTGGCAAACTCAGTGCCTGTAAAGTTTTATCAAATGATACAAATGCCATTATAGTCAAAACGACTATAGTCACTCTAGTACATGTAACTGTTCAGGTAACACATTAAACTTGTTTATAAAGACAACACCATTCAAAATTAACATCTTTGGTAGGGGTGGTGGTGGGGTTAAACTGAATATTATTACATTTACTGAAGGTTATCATGATTTAGCAAAATAAAACTTGATATATGCTTACTCTGCTTTAAAAACTCTTGTTTCTACAATCACACACAGAAGGATGTGCTCTATTAAAGCATGATTTATACCAATTATATGTGCCTTTCTGAAATTGGGCAAATGTCAAGTTATGAAAAGTGTCAGCTAAGCTATAATCATTAACAGGATTGTTTTACATGCAAAACTATTTTATCTTTAGGAAAAGCTCCATGCCTTTATTCTGACCTATTTTGAATTTGTTTTCTAAATTTTGAATACGCCAAAGGCAAATTAAAGATTTTATTCCTTTTCACAAGGAAAAGATTTGCTCCAAGAGCTATCGTGAATATATGTTCAAGTTGAAGATTTGCTCATGAGATTTCCTTTTTGCTATATGGAATATATCTTTTGAAAAAGGAAATAAAATATATGAGTCTTCAAGAAAAAGGATACTTGTCACTCTTGAGACTGGAACATGTGGAGCTTTTCTGGAATATCTGTATTATATTAAGTTTCCTTTGCAATTAACACTAGTTCTGGAGGAGTAGATATGAAAAACTTAACAGTGAAAATTACAACAAAATTTTTTATTAGCAGACATACAATCTAATTACTATATAGGGCCCTCAATTCATATTACAGCAACAGAAAATCTTATTTTCTATGAAGAAGCGATTGCACCCTTAAAGTATCTTACAAACCTCCTTTCTCTTTATTGGCTTGCACCCCAACAAACTGCTTTGGATTGAGATTACGTAATTCATCAGTTTCATTCATAAATGTCTCTATGGCCTTGACTAACTCTTTAGTTTTGACGAACACAATCACTCTGGAGTCCGGATTATCCTTGAAGTAATCCACAATCATGTGTTTCAGGGCCTCAAGTTTAGGGTTTCTGTGCTTAGGGTCTTCAGTGCACTTTTCAAGCAAGTCTTTAGTTTCTGTGTTCAAAGAAAACAAAGAAAACAATGCAATACTTCAGACAATATAGCACAAGAATCCAAACACAGAATTGTGTTCATCATTATTGAAGCATTTTTTGTCCAAGTATTAAAAGCAACAACATGAAGTACATTGTTCAAAGTTTACATAATAATGAAAAAATAAACAAAGGAAAAAATATAAATCAAAATTCTATTCTAATGCAAATATTATACATTTATTTCATGATATTGAGGGAAATATGAAGACTTATTCAGCCAAGAAAGATCATATTCCCCCGGGCTTCGCCCGAGGGGAATATGATGTTTCTTGGCTGAATAAGTCTTCATGTTTCCTGAACATTCATGCAATGAATTGTTTATTATACCGAAACAAGCAAGACTTCTGAAATAAATATAAACTTTCAAATTCGGCACTGCTCTCAAATTCACTTTCATTTTTTATGTAAAGTTACTATACAACCCTTTGGTCAATACATTATCATCAATTTTGTGACGTAAACCAGGCTATTGTGACGTCTACTACTCTCGGGAGTTTTCGTTCAACGAACGAGAACTATATTGCGGGAAAATACACTAGATGTTCCGAAGAGGTGGAATATGATGAAAAGCGTGCCGACAGCCGGGAAATATGAAGTTTTACGGCCCGATCACGTGATAACCTAGAACCAATCAGATAACGCGTTGTGTAGCATTTTTATAATGAGGTATAATAATACACACTATCAAACATCCTCTTCAGTTTCCCCTCAGTTTCATCAGCTTTGACTGTCAGCTCCCATTTCTTGGTTTCTTTCAGGATAAATGACAATGAATCACTTGGCCGGGCATCTTTGTAGACAATCAAAGCCTTGTTATATAACTGTTGGATACAATACAAATTTTTCAAATTGTACATGTAGATCAGTTTAGCAAAATATTATGTCGGTATGTATATATTAATTCAAGATTCACTGATATGTTTTCATGCACTAATAAGAAAAGAGAAAAAAAATCTTTTTCATCTTAAGATTCTTTGTGAATATAATTTAGATAAAATTGGCCCCATAATTCTGGGGGTAGAGGATGGGAAATTGTATGTGTACCTAAATGTATATTTACAAGCATACATGTCAGGCAAAGATGTGTGAAACTCAGGCAAACTATTAGATGACTTACATCAAGATACCTCCGACACGTGTCGTAGAATCGTCCAGCAGCCTGGTCGTTGATTTTAGCCGTCTCTCTCCACAGCATGCTGACCCACTGTGTGTACTGGTCGGAACCCTTCTCCAGGGGAGGCTTTATAACCGCATCTGGAGACTTCACCTGTTCTAGATCTGTCAAAAAGTTTCTTCTCAAGTTCTAATCAAAGCATACAAACTGTGTTATTTAGGTGGTTCAAAATAATTTTTTAGCACCATTAGCTTCATTTGATAAACTTCTCAGGATCTACTCACATTTTGAATTCTTCATGTATTTCTCTATTGTCTCCACTAACTTTTCAAGAAGTGTTCCATAATAGTTCTTTTCTCTTCTCTTCACCTTGTAGAGTTCTACAAAGCATAGTAAGAATTCATTTGTGCATATGATGGGAGGTAATGAAAATCCTGAATCTAGAATTCAAAATACCGTTACATCTGACATGATTTTTCTGGTTCACAAAATCACAAGAGATCCAATGATAATGATTTTAAAAACAAGAGGCCCATGGGCCACATCGCTCACCTGAGAAACTTTGATTTCCCCCTTGTAATACATATTGTGACCCCACCCTACCCCACTAATCATAATTTAGATAATTTGAAATCTACACTACCCCAGGATGCTTCCACATAAGTTTCAGCTTTTCTGGACCAGTGGTTCTTGAGCAGAAGATTTTCAAAGACTTTTCCTATATATTTTTATGTAAGACTTTGATTCCCCATTGTGGCCCTGCCCTACCCCCAGGGGTCATGATTTGAATAATTTAAAATCTACACTACCCTAGGATGCTTCCACATAGGATTCAGCTTTTCTGGCCCAGTGGTTCTTGAGCACAGGATTTTAAAAGATTTTTCATACATTTTTCTATGTAAAACTTTGATTCCCCATTGTGGCCCAGCCCAACACCCAGGGGTCATGATTTGAACAATTTAGAATATGCACTACCCTAGGATGCTTCCACATATGTTTCAGCTTTCCTGGCCCAGTGGTTCTTGAGAAGAAGATTTTTTAATGACCCCACCCTATTTTTGTCTTTTCTTGATTATCTCCCTTTGTGAGGGGACTTGGCCCTTCATTTTAACAATTTAATTTTCCCTTCACCCAAGAATGCTTTGTACCAAGTTCGGTCAAAATTGGCCCAGTGGTTCTTGAGAAGAAGTCAAAAATGTGAAAAGTTTACAGACAGATGGACAGCTAGACAGCTAGATGGACGGACGACGGACAAAATGTGATCAGAAAAGCTCACTTGAGCCTTCGGCTCAGGTGAGCTAAAAATATTGTAGTAATTTTTTTTTGCATAAGAAGGAATTTTTTTCAGCTACAGTGCAGTCGATGACAAATCACAAACAATCAATACCGTTACTTAATTTTTAGCTAGATAATTAATTAATTAGTGATATTACTTTGCTGTGGTATGTTGACATGTTGGGCCAGTTCCCGTTTGTTTTCCGTCACAGTCACAATCATTTCAGCGTCCATGTTTGCCATGACCTTCTCAATGTGTTTTTTAGCCTTCTCCTCATCTGAGGCTTTCCCTACTCCAACAGAGGCAGTCATGCCAACAATCTATAACACAACATATTTACTTATTAAAGGCCTGAGAATTCAACAAAATTTGATGTCTGAGGGTGTATAAGTAAACAATTGAGAAATAATTAACTGTCACTTTTTAACACCTATTCCAATTTGAATTACACTTTATATACTTTGGTTCTGGTGTTTTTGAAAAGATTTTTCTAATACAAACCTGCAGATAGTACTCACGAAACACAGACCATGTATGATTATTTTTTGGAATTTAATAGAGGTACAATGTAAGATTAAAAACTGAGAAGCTGTCTTGAACCTTTTGTTGAATTCTAATAGATGGCACTTCATACATGTACCTAATTCTGTCTTTAAGTAAGAAATTGCACATAATTTGTAGTTTACATAATTATGTCTAAATATTCACAAATGCACTTAGAAAATAGATATCAAAATCAAATACCATTGGTAGATTTTTAGCCTTCTCCTTTTCCTGAAATTTGATGTCCAGGTATTTATTCATGATCATGTTGTAGGAATGGTTGTCGTTGGCATGGTGACATTCATCAAACACCATTAAGGAGAAGTCTGTTACGCTGACAATTCCATCTCGTAGAGCATTCAACAGAATCTGGGCGGTCACCACCAGCAAGTCACGCCTAATTTAGAAAGAAATTTACAAAGTGACTGTCTCAATTTTCCCTCATAAAACTTTGCATTTTAAATTGTACTTTATCAATTCATATACATGTATCTGTATATCTTCATACATTTATATTAGATAGTCTTATATCTTATATCTTTATCAAAAGAAAAAAATTGACTCATTTACCATAATCAAGGTAAAAATTAATGTCAAGTGAATAATGCTGATATTTGCAAACAGATAATCATTCAAGATCAAATTAGAAATTCAGATAATAATGCAGGAAAATGAAATACCAAGCAATTTGTACAATACAAAGAGAATAATCTCTTTTATTCTAACCTTTGTATCCATTCATTCAAAGTCTTCATCCTCTCATTTCTCTGAGTTTCACCGGTAATGACCTTGACTCTATACGGGAGGTAAGTCATACACTGTTTGCCTTGTTGCTCTGCCAGGGCACTTTGTTCCACCAGAAATATCACTTTCGGGTGTCTCACAGATTTTATTTTCTCCATATGGTCCTATTGGAAGAAAATATAGCATAGAAAATTCAGCTTATGATACCGAAAAAATTTCACTTGATGAAACTGAATAAATATTTTGAACTCATGGTAAAATGAACTGGTTGAATACATAAAATACAGAGAATATGATTGATGTAATTATCTTATAATAGATACCTTGATGATATAGAGAGCTACATGTGTTTTCCCACTTCCAGTGGGGGCCACAATGACAGAGTTTTTGCCCTCTAGAGAGGGCCTTGCCAGCTCCATCTGATAACTTCGTAATTTTAACTCCTCTTTAGGATCATTAAGATCGTCATCCTCATCATCTGATTCCTCCAAATTAACACGCTTGTTTATTTCCATCAGACTTCCACTGGAACCTGAGAACATCAGTAACAGACATATTAATGGAAGTTCATCACTCATACATATATATACATCAATCTCTCTCCCTCTCACCTAATTACTGGTATTCATAATTAAGATTCCTATATTTCTCATCAACAACATCTCAACCCCCTATCTTAAAATATACATATTATATATATACTGAAAATCACTTTTTATTCCCATTACTTTATTTTTATGTACTTAAGCAAGCTTGTTTGTATCAATACAGATTATGCCAAACAATTTGAAAATCACTTTTTATTCCCATTACTTTATTTTCATGTACTTAAGCAAGCTTGTTTGTATCAATACAGATTATGCCAAACAATTTTCAGAATATACAAAAATTTCAAATCACTTATAAACACCAACTGACTTTCCTGTGAAAGTTGGATATCATGATGTAAAAAATCTCACCACTGTTGATGATGTTTGGTCGACCTGTAGAAGATTCCACCTCTCTATCCAGACTCTGACAGGCGTTCACTATAGCCATCGAGTCCAAATCTGGACAACTGGCCACCGTGTTGTCGGTGTTTGACTGCAAGCTTCGGTTGTCCACGTTTGACGACAAACTTCTGTTGTCCATGGTGGATGACAAAGATCTGTTGTCAGCCTCATACCCTGCTAGTTTTCTACTGGTTTGTTCAGAATCTTCGTGGATAGATAAAGATTCATCCATGTTTTGAGTCAAGGCTTCAAATTCACTATCCAGGCTTTCTTCCATAGGATTTCCACTCAAATTGTTGACAGACTTCTCAACTTCAAATGTCCCTGTACATGTAAATGATAGAGTTTTATATGATATATATACATGTAACCTTATTGAGTAAAAAATGTTAAAAACTGGCACCAGTGTCTGTAAAAGTTCAAGAAATGATGACTGCAAATTCATACACAATCCTGTCTGAACTTACAAAAATTATCAATTTTAACTTCAGAGCAAAAAGAGTACCCGGTAGTTTTTCATCAATTTTAAATCTAAATCTACTCACACAAGAAATTGAAAAACCAACTCCTAACATTATCTGGTATAATGCTCAAATGTGGGTACATCATCCCCTAAAAATTCTTGACAAATATTTCTTTATTACATACTAGATAGGCTCCTTACTTGAGAGATAGTCCTCCTGTATAGAGTTGGTTTTATCCTGCTCTTGTTTGGTGGGTGACATAGAATTGTGGGATATCTCTCTCTGTAACTCGCGTGATCTTGATTTGTCACCGCTTTGATCAGAATTATCTCTCTGAGACTTTTCAGTGTCCTTGGCATCCTTGTCTTCATCAAAGTCTGAACTAACCAGGTTCTCTTCACCCCCCTGAAGTTTCTGTTGTCTTTCTTCAAAACAATTCAACAAAAATGCATTGGCACATTCATTTTAACAATGAAAAAAATGTTCATCATAATCATGCAATTACAAATTTAAAGTACGAGCTTTATCATAATTTTGTTTTGAGATCTACTGGTCAGGTTTGATTATTTTTTTTCTTTAATTCAATTTGATATTTATAGTTCAATCACCCTAGAACTTTTCAGCTATAGTTTACAATATTTCTTAATAACTTGGAGATAAAATACTTACTCTCAAGAAAAGAGTCATCTATTTCTTTAACAAGATCCTTGTAATCATGTTTGCAAAGAACCTCTAAAAAGATTTGGTACCAATTCTTTTTACACCGCCATATATTATCAATAAGGACAATCGTTGCTGAGGCCTCTCCATTGTTTCGCTCATCAATCATCACAGCATCTTTAATATCCCTGTTGAGAACTCTATTTG
>NW_026926526.1:0-28177 GCF_032062105.1 Saccostrea cuccullata | reverse complement strand
TCATACAATCATTTCATTTATAACTAATATATGGAAAAAAGCATACAAAAATTGAATTGTGAGATTTTACGATTAGATAAAGAACATTCGTTCAGTTAGTATACCGGTCTATACGGGTGTTGCTAAAACGCGGAACGGAAAACGGAACGGAAGGCGGAACGGAACGGAAAACGGAAAATTTTTGTCAAACAAATAACATAGATTCGATATAAATCAGATAAATGAGCAATATTCTTGTTGTAAAAATCATTTCTGATTAAAATTTATAGTTAACTATTATTTATATTCATGAGTCATACACACCCTCCGTGGAAAAAATGGCACTGAAAGAAATTCGACCCCTCCCCCCCCCCCCACACACACACACACGAAATAGGATTTTCGTGTTTGGGCAAAGGTCATATCCCCCTTTTTTTTGGCTTGTCAAATTTGTTGTATGTTGGAAAATTTTTACTGCCCCCCCCCCTCCTCTTTCAATTTGTTTCCAATGTCAATGTCTGTAAAGACAAAAATAACTAGTTATGATATTCAGATTATGCACGCAGTGTCGAATTCGCGAATCGTGAAAGGGGGAGTGTCAGTTTCGGGTCTGTGAGGGGCCCACAGTCACATTAAAATTTGATTTATTAAACCTTAATATGTATATTTTGGACACAAAAAAAGGGGGGCATATCTATTACAACTTCTCAGACCTTTTCGATGAGCGTAAAAACAAACTCAGTTTTTACGGGGTCATTCCTATACACCTCCCCCCAAACATACACACATATGTACCGCAAACAAACAAAATTTCACTTCATTGAATGCAAAGATTCCGATTTATATCTACAACATGAAAGTTTTCCAACTTTGTCTATCCATAATTTAAATATATATAGAGAGCGACTCTATTTTGAATAAATTTTAACAACCAGTGTGTATAATAAGATATGTTTATTCGAGTTTGCCTTAAACGTAATCTTAATATTTTCTTTTTTTTTTTTTTTTTTTACATTTTATTTCTCTTTTCATGGTCCATCTAGATATAAAATATTTGCCCCCCCCCCCCCCCAGTCATAAACTTTTTACTACGGAAATGTTCATTCAAGTTGACATCCTCACACTTTTTGCGAATGTAATTAATGTAGTATGTTAGTGTAAAAAAAATAGCACTGAAAGATGTTGGAGTTTGAACTTACTCCCCCTCCCGAATCAAACAATTGTTTCTTTTCGTGTTTTTGCTTGTCAAATACTTTCCAAGTTCGTTTACCCCCCCCCCCCCCACCCTTTCAAATTCGATTCTAGGTGACTGCTATTTTAGCGATTTTCGTTAAAAAGAGACTGGGCATGACAAAATCAGTTTGTATTTAATAGTGGGGGATTGAATATGTACAAGATATATTGTGTAAATGATAAATTTTGTATTTTAAGTGATTTAATCCAAAATAATATCTTCCGTTTTCCGTTCCGTTCCGCTTTCCGTTCCGCGTTTTAGCAACACCCGGTATATACAGCATTTCCCGTGATGCAAAGTGTTATCCAAGTAGGATTGTAGGATTTCAAACTTAGCATAAATATTTATAATGTATATTCTGTACGTGGCTGCTATTCTTGTTCAAATTTCGGATCTGTACTTAATATCATCTAGCAATAAAATCTTGAACGCGCCCCTAACGCCCCCTCTACAAATAATAAATGTATAATTATGTAAACAAATGGGTTCTACAATGCCTTTGCAAGGGCTACTATTGTTGACCTAAATTATCTCCGAGGTGTAATATGATTCTTTTTAAAGGTGATTCTATATATTTTTTTAAATGTTGTATATTATGTTCTTAAAATGACGAACTCTATTACGCGGAGTGAGACACTTTTAAGTGCTTAGACAGCCTACGAAATACAGCGCCACTAAGCAAGTTATGTAACTCTACTGAGTCGTCTAAAATATACAACTGGAAATCCCCGACCCTCTGTCGGCTACTTCAGTGTCGGAGTTATCACAATAGGTGTTTATTAGCACAGTCGATATTAATTTTCGTATGTACGGAAATCCTGCGTTAGTGGATAAGGACGTTCTTATCTCTGAACAATATGGTGCGTATTAATAACATAGGCGTCGGAACCGGGGGGGGGGGGGGGGGGGCTTAGCACCCCCCCCCCACTGGAATTTAATCTTTTAGAAGTATAATTCAATAAAAAAATATTTAACTATAGCTAAGTTCTATATCTAGTTTGTATCTACATTTTGTAGTTTCATTACATAATTGGCGTATTCGACTGGTACCTTTTTGATGAGTAACAAGCTAATTCAGAGAATTCGTATCCCCCGCTTAGGGAAAAAGTCGGCTCCCCTGACTGAATTTGTAGAATTATTAAATGTATACATGTATACTGAAGCAAATAAAATACATGTATGTCAATATGCATATAAAGATTTGATTGCTTATTCTTTATTATGTGTATAGAAGATTTTTTTATATAGAATATTTATCACACTGTAATGATGATTTTATAACCTCATAAATTTTTCATTTCACATGCTGAATACTATCATTTAGTAAAAAAAAAAGAAGGTATTTAAAAAAAAAAAAAAGGAAGGATCGACCGAGAATCGATCCCGGGACGTCTCACATTTGAAACGAGAGACAAAACCACTACACCACATTGTCGCTTTAGAACGTGTGAAGTATATGCAGAACTGAAGTCACATACATGTATATATTCATGTTTTCATGTTCGGTATTCTCAAAGTTTTACACAATCCATGGTGTTTGATTTATTTAGCCTTTATTAAACAGTTCTAATAAATGTAATAAGAACATAAAGTCCGCTGAGAACCTGTTTTATACGCAAGAACTCTCCTCATGCCCCTGCGCTAAAAATAGCGACAAGTAATACTATAAATACTAATAAAGAGATATCGTGTGGAAACGAAAGTGTTTTAACAGACAGAATTTGCTTATTTATGACCTTGACCCATATGCGCACTGCTTAAAAGTTTCTCAACAGTTACTCCCCCACTTTTCAAGTACCAGTCGTTTCTCAACGCATAAAAAAATGAGAAATGAGTAAAAGTTACGTATTAGTACCAGTCGAATGAAATAAGAACAAAGAATGATCACTCCCGTTAAAAAAAATAAGGAAAACAGAAACTACAAATAAACATGATAGAACAAGTGACTTTTTTAGCAGCTACTCTCTTTGATAGCAGCGACAGCGAGAGTGAGGACGATGATCTTCTACCTTAAGCCTTATTGGCTTCGTAAGTACAAGTACAATTTAAGTTTATTAAGGACGATATTATATATTTATAATGTCAAAAAAAATCGCACATTTTACGAGGTTAACAGCGGGGGTCTGCAGTCTGTGCAGCTGTTAAAGATGTTGACTTATATGTTTACACACACAGCTATAACAATTTGATAATCAAAATTATTTGTTTATAGTGAACTGACAAACGAATTAAAACAGCTCAATGAATCGAAAGGGGGGGGGGGTAATCTCTCTTGTTCATAAGTCTTATACACATACCATGTTTTGATTTAGGACCCCCCCCCCTCCTTTGAAAATTTATGTAGGATGTGCCATCAAAATCATTCGACAACTTTTTAACATCTTATTCATATGATTTCTTGTTGTAGTTCATCAATAAAATGGCGAAATGTACCCAAAGAAAGACACAGACAAAAGAAATATACCAGAAACGTTGTTTCCCACTTTCACCTAGATGAATTCAAGACTTTTTTCAGAGTTGACAGAGTGAGTGTTCAGTGTCTAAAAGAGAAAATTTCTTCAATATGCACCCAACAGAATATATCAGGCGTTTTATGCCGCATGTCTACAGGAGGATCAGCTCAGACTCCACTCGAGGACCGCCTACTGATGTTTCTGTGGTATATGGCCAGCTTAGACAAGTATGCTGCCATTGCAGATAGATTTGGAACAAGTGAAAGCACGGCTTTATATTCAATTCACAATTTAATAACTTTCATTAGTGACTATCTATTAGATGCAGTTATTCTGTGGCCTACTCCTACAGAGATTCAGGAAATCAAGGATATGTATTTTGATCTTAAAGGTTTTCCTGGCATCGTTGGATTCATTGACGGGACACATATTTCAATTAAAAGACCATCAGACAGAGGGTTTGACTATTACAACCGTAAAGATTTTTATTCAATAGTCCTGCAAGCTGTTGTACGAGAAGATCTCCGCTTTATAGACATTTTTGTTGGCTTTCCAGGAAAGGTCCATGATGCGCGTGTTTTGCGCCACTCGAAATTGTTTGAAAATGGACCAGTCTTATGTGGAGATGGTCATTTGTTAAGCGACTCGGCTTATCCTAATCTTTCATGGTTATTAACACCTTTCAGAGACAATGGGCATCTTACTGAAGTCCAAACACGTTATAATTACATACACAGTAGCATTCGTAGTACAGTTGAACGTGCATTTGGTTTATTAAAAGGGCGATTTACCAGATTAAAGCACCTTGACCAAAACGATACAAAATTAATGGTAAAAACTATAGTGACAGGGTGTATACTGCACAATATCTGCATCTTAAACAACGATGATTTCCAGGATATGATGACAGATGACCAAGTTCCCCAAGTCTTGCCCAATGCAGGTATATATGACCAGGAATTGATGAACAGAGGGTCACTCAAAAGACTTCAAATTGCACGAAGATTGTGTTAAGAATTGTTCCTTGTAAATAAAAAAAAAACAACTAGTACAGCTTTATTCTTTTAATAACAAAATAAAGGAGAAAACACTCTTCCTGAGTTAAAAAATATAATAATAAAATACTGCACTTCTGCAATAATTTGAATAAATTGATTCATGGCACAGAAATAAACAAATGTATATGGAGACATAGAATAAAATATTCAAAAATAAAAAAGTATAATCTCTTCCTGAGTTAAATACACAGAATTTCTGTTGTCTTGTCTGAGGAATATTAAATTACAACTTAAACCTCATATCGAGAAAACCTCTTCCAATAAAATAAGTACTCTGTTTTTAAACGACTGTTCACAATAACACCTAACCATCACTTAATCAGCAAAATTCTAACAAAAAAGACTGTCCTTTAGGCCACAAAGCTCTGTACTCTGATCGTCTGTACCGCAAAAGACTTGACGGAACCATTTCTAGACTGTTCAAATTAAAGTTCACTTCTCCAACTAACTGATTGGCCAGTTCTGCAAAAACATGTTTATCTACAACATTTTCTAAATTGCACTGAATGTCACAGTATTTCAGTGTTTTAATTTGTTCAAGAATGCATTTAAGTTGTCCAAGAGTGACCTCATCACATGTCACAAACTGCAGTGCTGATAATTTAACATGTGATAGAGCTTCGGCAAATGCTGAAAACAAGGAGTTTTCGAAAGAAAATTTTTTAAGGATAAGAATCTCTAAATTCTTGAATTCAAAATCAATAAAAAGCTCAATGACAGGTATAAGAGCTATCTCCTGAACATTGTTAAGTGCGGTAATGGTCAATTTCTTTAAATTTGGTATAAATTTAATGCCACAGTGCTCAGATAAAGCATCAACATGGACAAAAAAATCTGTTCTTTTGAAATAAAACACAATTTCTAAAGTCTTTGCAAACTTCATATAGTTTACATTCAGGATCTACTTTTTGAACATGCATGAAAATTTTGTCCAGAATATGAGGTGGCAATTTGGATAGGTAATCTGAAATGAAAATAAATTTCTTTAAGGATCACCTATACACCGATAATTTTTTTTAGAATCTAAGAAAATTATATAGCATAAAGCTTAAAGGGGGGTATTTTAAATATAACATCCACTTTTAATACAGCGAGTATGCCTTTTTCTCAGGAAAAAAAATCTTCAAAGACAATGAGGTAAAGAAAAATTGTGTTTGCTTACTCAAATATGGAAAATACATGTATGTAAGTGAAGTTTTCAACTACTCAATCTTGGTCTAATATAATTTTTTGAATACTTGGATATATTTTAAATTAAGTCTGAAATTAGCTTGCAGTATAGAGAGGGTCCTTAAGATACTTATTACTCAATTAATTATTTTTGTTTTTCATTATGTCCAAAAATTCTCTAAACAGATTATTCTTTTCTTGAGCACGTTGATCACGTTTTTTTCCCGTTCCTTATATTCCTCTTTTCTCTGCTTTTCCATTTCCTTTAAGTACTCGAGCAACTTGATATCTGAGTTACTCTCACTATTAATCTTCCTGTTTTCTCGCCTTCTTTTTGCTGTGGTAAATTTTCTCAAGGGGGTTTCAGTATTTTCAGCATTCACATTTTCTCCGCTGTCGCTGTTGATATCTGCTGTATCTGTACTAGATTGGCTGAAAGAGGAAATGTCATTACTAACGGTGGAACTTTCCTCGTCTGTTTGTGAAGAAGTGCAACTAATGTTCTTATCTACTTTTGTGCTGAATTTGGTTTCCTTTTGTTTTGAAGATTCTGAAGTAAAAGGAGGGTTGATATCATGGCGTTTTGCTATAATGTTATCGATTTTCTCAAAGTACTGGAAAGTCTTCCTCTTCTGGCCAGTTCGCTTCTTGTTCAAAGACAGATCTTTGTGTGATGCCAGTAGGCTTCTCCATTTCCCTTCAACTTTGCTTTGTACATATTTGTATCCTGCTTCGTTAAGTTCTGCAGTTATCTTCTTCCAAATATCCTTTTTTTTTGTTCCGTGGATTTTCTAGTTCTTCTTCGTGTTCCTCATATAGGCTTATTAAAAGCTCTGTGGCATCTCTGGTCCATGAAACTGGCAGACTGTCAACTGTGTTTTCCTCCAGATCACCTATTATGGAAAAAAAAAATTATGGAAAATTATATTCATGTTCTGAACCCCACCATCTTTTTCCAGAAGAAATCCAACTGACCAAAATTACATTTTAAGATTGTATTAAACCTTAAAAACAAAAGAATTGTATGTATTTTTATTAGTATTATACCCATGAAATAACCAATCACAAAACAAATATTTTTTCAAAGCTACCCCTGCCAACTCAACAAGATTGGATAGTGTACATGTACACTTCTCAAGTTCTCATCATGCAGTCAAAGGTCATAAAAGCTAGTAATCAGTATAATTACTATTCTATTAAGTCAATTTTTCATATTTCATTTCTTAAAATACACAAGATGTACATGTTTATCTTGTCCAATTAATATAATGGTTTTTTTCATGATTTAGCACATTCATGAATAACATCTTACTGTTTGAAGCCTCATCTTCAAATTCCAAATTATCCACGCTAGTACATGCAAGAGTTTTTTCTTCAATGCATGCAGGCTGTTGTGCAGCTTCTGCCACTCCAGACTCTTCCACATTTTTCCGAATTTGTCGGAGTAATTCTTCATCTAAAATTAAATATTTGTATGCTGTACTTTTTTTATTAGGCCTAACAAAAAATAAAAGCTGAAAGTAGCTTGCTGTGAGAACTTCATGATTTAATTCCTAAAATTTAATTACACATTTAGATCTTTAATTATATATTTTTCAGAAAGAAAAACTCACCTCCATTTTCTAACCTCCTTATTGTGGGGGCATCCAAAACTTGTATTATTTCCAAGTAGATACTTTAGATGTATTTGATTCCAGTACCTACATAATGTTAGGAATGTTAAGTTTAAAATATTTCCCAGAAACAGAATCGAACGTTGACACAGGCATTTATATGAAATGATATAAAACAGAATTATGTCTTTATCGGCAGATACAAATTCAGGCACATAGCAACAGGGGGGCTGGATCCCAAACTTTTTTCCCCAACAATAAAATTACTAAAGGAAATGTTCATTGAAAGGTTGCCCCCCTCCCAAATTTTAGTGATGTAAGGAAATGTATTTTAAAAATTGTACAGGAAGAAATTGGCATGGAAAAAAGTTTACCTCTTACCCCTCCCCCCCCCCCCCCACACACACACACACCACCCTCTCACACGAAATGGGATATTCGACTTTGGACAATTTTTATTTTTCCCCCTTTTTTTATTTTTACTTGTCAACCTTTTCAGGTAAGTAAAAAAATTCTTTCTATCCCCCCCCACTTTCAAAAACGATGCTGCGTGGCTGAGAAGGGCTTAAAAACCGTGCCTTCTGTGCAGGATATATTGTGGGCCTAGCTGACTGCGTGACACATAGGCCTATAAATGAGTACCGTAGAACCTGGGCTATGTGTATACTGCTTATAAACTCTCAGTTTATTGTAAAATGATATATCTCTAACACTAGGTCAGGTTTATTAAAAATTAAAATGATTGCAATCGCAAAAATCAGTGAAAAACAAGCAGATTGTGTACTCACGACTTTTTCTCCGCCATGTTCGCGGTGTTATCTGTGATGCGTTTCGTACTCAACATTTTTTTGTTGCTCATCAGAAAAGTCCAGTCGAATGTAAAAAGATGTCATCAACTTTTTGTTTCTTCACGAAATCAACCAGTCGAATACGCCATTTGACATTCGCATCTTGACACACATGTTGTATTTTAAATCATAAATATACGCCATGCAATTTATGGAAGTCTAGAAGGTTCATTGGACATTTGATAATTCATGTATGAGATATGAAATTTCAGCAATAGAACTGTCTTCAGGGTCACCAAGGCTAAGATTTTCAAAATTTGAGATTTCGCAGAGTTTTCCTCTCAAAACTGTGCCACAAAATAAATCTATTTTCTCTACTTAAACTTATCTTTTGAGGGATTTTTTTCTCAAATCTAAGATTTTTTCTCAAGTATGTGTGTCACCAATGGGTTTTTTTGCCGATTCATCTAAAAAAAAATCTGAGATTTCACAGAAAAAATTGAGTTTGATGAATACTAGTACCAGTCTCAAATAAATAATTATTTTATGGTAAAGTGATCGCAAATGTTATGACGGTGAATATTTTAATCCAAAACAAACGAAATTCGAAATTCATGTGCAAGCACAGAAAGAGTGTTAATTTCTCCTAATACTTGATCTTCCTGTGAGGAAAAGGAGGGGGTCTGCATTACACACATGTATATGCATTTCTTATTTTTTAATAATGTCCACGCATGGAATCAAACTTCGTTAAGTTTACTTATAGAAAAAAATTAAAGTATAAATGAATAACTTAAATATTCTAGTGGTGCACTATACATATATGTATTATACAAAATAGGAGCAGAACAAACACGGACCTTCAAAAACTACAAAGGCGGGATCAGGTGTCATGGAGGAGTGAGCATCCCCTGCCGACCGGTCACACCCACCGTGTTCTCCTTGTCATGATAGGGAAATAAATCCGTCGCGTATTGAATCAAGTGAGATATATAAACTCGTATGCAGATGATGATGGTATTTTGCTGCATAAGTAAGGGAAGTTGACGATAGAAAAGTTAAAATCATTGCATTTATCATAGAGCTTGGTTGTTAGATTATCATCAACGTCTTTTTCAAGTAGAATATCCAAATATGAAACAGATGTGTCAGACTTTGTGTTATCTTTCATATCAAGCTTACCAGGATATATCGTATCGTCATAAGAATGGAAATTACCATATTGTTAATTGACAATACGACATCAATATATCTAAATGTCAAGTTAAAGATAGCACCAAAAGTTTTCTTCTTTTCAGGCATAAGATTTTGCACAGGTTCTGCCTCATATATAAACAAAAATAGGTCTGCTAATACCGAGGCACAATCGGTACCTATGGGAATTCCAATAGATTGTTGGAAGACCTGGTCTCCAAAAACAACAAAGATATTTTCAATCAGAAACTCTAGCATATTTTTGATGTCAACTTAAGAGTACTGTATGCAATCAGAAAGTTCTTAAAAAAATGATTTTGCGTAGGACCAATGACAAGTTAAGTTAATTTACGAGTTCCATTTTTATTGAAAAAGCAGCTGTCAATGATGATAATCAAATTGATGATATCAAAAAGCCTGAATTTTAATTTATCGTTGGGAATGGTTGTGTATAAAGTTGAAAAGTAGTAAGTTTTTAAGCAGTTGATTTTGGTAAAATCTTGTGATTTGAAATTTTTTAGCAAAACTTAATTTTTAGTACGACATATGCAATATTACTGATGTATAGCTGACTGGGTATAAGGAACACTTATAGCTGAACTTGGTGCTGTCGGTCTCTTGGGTAACTGATGCCGCCAAGATGCTTGCAGACCAATAGACCTAAATTCAAACTAGAAGTTGGGGATGTCTTGTATTTAATGTGGGGATGATTTTGTGAACATATCATGCATTAATGTGTGCATTGACATATAAGTTTATTATACCCGCACTTTCTAAAGAAAATTCGGGTATATTGTTGTTACTCATGTCCGTCCGTCCTCCGTCCGTCCATCTGTCACACTTTTCTTCCCTGAACTCCTCCTACATTTTTCACAGTAGCTTAATCATCTTTTGGGAGATGGTTGGGGTGTCATGTAGATGTGCAGTAAGGTTTCGGAATTTTGATTTTGCCCCGGGGGATCAAATGGGGGTCGAAAAATGACGTTTTTTATGCAAAAAGCCCCGTCTTCCCTGAACTCCTTCTACATTTTACTCAGCAGCCTAATCATCTTTTGAGAGATGGTTGGTGGTGTCATGTAGATGTGTAGTAAGGTTTCGGAATTTTGATTTTGCCCCGGGGGATCAAATGGGGGTCGAAAAAAGACGTTTTTTATGCTAAAAGCCCTGTCTTCCCTGAACTCCTTCTTTATTTTACTCAGCAGCCTAATCATCTATTGGGAGATGGTTGGTGGTGTCATGTAGATGTGCAGTAAGGTTTTTGTATTTTGATTTTGCCCCGGGGGGGGGGGGGGTCAAATGGGGGTAGAAAATGACGTTTTTTTATGTTGAAAGCACCGTCTTCCCTGAACTCCTCTTACATTTGACTAAGTAGCCTAATCATCTTTTAAAAGAGATGTTTGGTGGTGTCATGTAGATGTGCAGTAAGGTTTCGGAATTTAGATTTTGCCCCGGGGGGTCAAATGGGGGTCGACAAATGATGTTTTTTATGCAAAAAGCACCGTCTTCCCTGAACTCCTTCTACATTTTACTCAGCAGCCTAATCATCTTTTGGGAGTTGGTTGGTGGTGTCATGTAGATGTGTAGTAAGGTTTCCGAATTTTGATTTTGCTCCGGGGGGTCAAATGAGGGTCGAAAATTGATGCTTTTTATGCAAAAAGCCCCGTCTTCCCTAAACTCCTCCTACATTTTACTCATGAGCCTAATCATCTTTTAAGAGATGGTTGGTGGTGTCATGTAGATGTGCAGTAAGGTTTCGGAATTTTGATTTTGCCCCGGTTGGTCAAATGGGGGTCGAAGAATGATGTTTTTTATGCAAAAAGCCCGTCTTCCCTGAACTCCTTCTACATTTTACTCAGCAGCCTAATCATCTTTTGGGAGTTGGTTGGTGGTGTCATGTAGATGTGTAATAAGGTTTCAGAATTTTGATTTTGCCCCGGGGGGTCAAATGAGGGTCGAAAATCGATGTTTTTTATGCAAAAAGCCCTGTCTTACCTAAACTCTCTTACATTTTACTCAGTACCCTAATCATCTTTTAAGAGATGGTTGGTGGTGTCATGTAGATGTGCAGTTAGGTTTTGGAATTTTGATTTTGCCGGGGGGGGGGGGTCAAATCGGGGTAGAATTTTTTTTATTTTTTTTTTTACATATATTTGGTATGTTTAATCACCCTGCTTTCAAGAACTTCCCTAATATCTTATGCTGCAATAGCTTTAAACCCTGATCATTTAGAAAATGATTGGTTTGTTTTGCGTATGTGTAAAATGGTTTCAAAATTTGAACTTTCATGTGGATGGCAAAAAGGGGCAGGAAAAATATGGCCCCTCCCTAACCCTGGGGGTCATGACTTGTACAAACTTGAATCTACACCTCTTGAGAATATTTCCATATTAATAATGCTCTTGGTGTTCTTAAAAAGAATTTTGAAGATGTGTTTCCTTTTATTCCTAAATAAAACTTTGATCCCTAATTGTGGCCTGACCCTAGCCTTTGAGGTGATGATTTGAAAAACTAGAAATATGTCTATAGGACATGAATGTCCCGCCAGATGTGTATTAATAATGGTACATGAAAATTTGTATTAGTGTATAAAGTTTGATGAAAATATCTTAAACAGTTTTTTCAGAATTGAAACTAGAATATAAATAAATTGGATATAGATAATAAATTCTCATCAAATTATGTATAAGTGCATGCTAAACATAAAAATGTCTTAAATTATTTCTTTAAAACTAAGCAAAATACAAATTAAAGAGGAGGGAGGTCAAGGTCACAGGAATGTGCAAGATGAAGTTTTTGATGCAGCTGAATAGCTCTCACTAATACATATCAGCAAATTATGTTTGATAAAAATATTTTGAATGATTTAATGAAACTGAGCTTAACACTTTTTTTTAAGAAAAGAGAGGTCAAAGGAAAGGTTGGGGTCAAAATGTTGTTCTAGTTGAAAAGCTTACATCAGTGTGAATTTACTATTAGCATATGAAGTTTGATAAAAATATAATTAATGGTTTATGTAAAACTTAGATAAACACATATTTTAAAAAGTGAGGTCAAGGTCAAAAGAAAATTCAAGGTCAAAATAAGTTAATGCAATAATAGCTCTCGTCAGTATGTATTAGCATATATATGAAGTTTGATAAATATATCTTGAATTGTTTATTCAAAACTGATCTAGTCTAAGACATTAATTTTAGAAAAGTGAGGTCAAGGTCACAGGAAATGTCAAGGTAAAAAAAGAGTGAAGCATTGTAAAGCTTACATCAGTACGTATCATCATGTGAAGTTTCATTACACAACTTGAATCATTATGGTTTCTTTAAAATAAAACTAAACACTAATTTTAAGAAAAGTTAAGTGAAGGTCAAAGGAAAGTCAAGGTCAATAAATATTGCTGCAGTTGGATAGTTTACATCAGTATATGCATCAACATATGAACTTTGATAAAAATATCTAGAAAGTTTCTTTGAGCTCGATGGAAAGACAGATGGAAGGGTGGAGGACGGACATGAAAAAAAAGTATACATGTATTCCTAATCATGGCGTAGCATAAAAAACTTGAATCTACATTATATGAGGATGTTTCCATATCAAGATTATACAAGCAAATTCAAAGAATTGTGGTCCTCTGCTTTCTGTGTTTAAGTGAATGGGATGCCATAATTTATGGCAGATTGTGCGTCAAATATGCACCCGTATCATATGTCACTTTATGAAAATTAGGTCAAAGGGGGAAAATCATCGCATGCTCGAAATATTTTGTTGCAGGTAAAGTACATGTCAAATATGAAAGTCCCATCTCTTTTCAATCAAAAGTTAATATATATATAAATATATAATATATTAATATTTTTGAAAAGTAGGTTAAACTTCTAGGTCAAGGTCACAGAGTCAAAAGTCATGATATATTTAGAAAAGTCTTTTCACATGTAATATACATGTATAATTTAAATGCCATATCTTTTCTCTTTCAAAATGATTAATTTAAAATGTTATTTTTTGGAAAGTAGGTAAAATTTTAAGGTCAAGGTCTCACTTGGGTTAAAAAATCATAGTACATTTGGAAAGTTTTGTGGTAATGTACATGTGAAATATGAAAGCCCTATCTCTTATTATTCAAAAGTTATGACCAAGGTTAAATTTATTGTGACAGATGCACATACTGTCAAAGATAGCCAGACTGACAGACAAATAAGATTTAATGTTCCCTCCCTTTCCCCAAAAATAAGATTTAATGTTCCCTCCCTTTCCCCCAAAACGGGGGATAATAATGCCCTTGCTGTTCTTGAGAAGAAGACTTATGATGGAAAAAATCCCCTGCATATTTCTTAATGCAAATCAATATTGTGTTTTTATGTCATTTAATTGTTTTTTGTTAAACATCCCTCTCAGGAATTTTTCACTCAAATGGAGACACCACCACTTGAAAAATAATGAGGACAAGTCAGATTTGAGGTCAACACACATTTTAGGAGTTTTCAACCATTAAGACGTAAAGAGACATGAACTCGATCCTTCCCCTCACCCCTTCCCAGACCCCTGTTTATTCATGACATGTATGCAAACTACTACTTGGTTTTACATTTAAAAAAAATGTTAATAGCCTATATACAAATACTTTAATGTGGTCCATCTCTTTGAATGATTTTCATTCCTAATTCTAGGAGGATAGGTTGATGAATAAAATGTCAAGCAATCTTATCATTGATGCACTTTTATTTAATTTAATGCAGTCATATTGAGAACATTTCCAGTTAGAATCATTAGGAGAGTGGGGATGACCTCCAGGGGGTTCAAAACCTTTATACCATTAAATTTACATAACATAATAACACAAAACGCAAAATTATGTATAGTCAAATGGAAAAAGTTTCCTACTATTTAGGAGTCACATGATCATTTGTCATTACTGTTTACAGGGACAGGAAGTGGATTGGGAGATCCCCCCCCCGAATTTGCAGGACTATAATATATACTGAAGCAAATAAAAAAGACTTTGGATGCCCTCCACCCTAGAAAACAGACACCACCATAACTTTTCCTTTTATTTGCTTCTCAGGAAATTCTGGTCTGGAAATCCCCCCTCCCTCCCAGAAAAAAAATTATGTAGATCTATCTTGTAACTGAATGTAACGTCGATAACGGGCGATAACTCTTCAGAATGTGAAATTCGTCTTATTGCAACATCGGATGACCTTTGATCCTTTAAACTTTAACCTAACCAGTTGCATTTCAGACTATTTTACCCAAATCTATACCAAAACTTGTACTTACCGACTGCCATAGGTCCCGTCAACTTGAAATATAATCCAATTAAACACAAAATAATTCCTACTGACATACATGCAATGATGTGTACTGCACGTGCAGTGCTATCTAAAAATGATAATGATAAAACTAGTACTTAAGTTTGGTACGTGACGCAAGTCCAATGTGATGCAGGTGTTCAGATACATGCAGGCGCGTACCAGGCGTACGTTTGTACGCAAAAACGTCCACATCATTTTAGGGAAAAAAGGAGAGAGGGAGAGGCAGGCGAAATTTTTATGCTCTTAAATCATTTTGCAATAAATAAATACTTTTAAAAATAAAAGAAACAATTTAATAAACCATAAATGATAACTGAAAATTAACAGAATCAGTTTTCGGGGAAAATATGATAGTAGACATCTCCATTTCTGAAATCATTAGATTTTCCTTGAATCTGGTTTACGTATTGCTGATTTTTTGCATTAAATTATATTCTTATATACATGTACCACTCCAGCCGATTAATTTATCATAGTATTTTGTCTATTCAGAAGTCTAAAATTGTTTTAAGTGGGCTCTTATTATTACATAAACAACGATACAATATATTGGGCATTACCTTTCTCATTTTAGTGTTTGTCCATATTTTGTACAAAAACAAAACAGACCTCAAAAACATGGGTGCATAACAAACTTAAAAATGTAAAACCCCAGTCACATTTCCAAAAACGACCAACGGCCGACGGGTTTTGAAGCAAAAATGGGATTCTTCGGGTGACAGTCGTCAGTTCATCGGCCGTTGTCTTGGCCGATTTTGACCTCTTTTGTTTGTCGGCCGACCAATTTTGTGTCCATCGGTCCAAATTTTAATTTTTCATGCGTCGGTGGCCGATTTCTTCAACTGCAGTTTATCCGTCGACCAACCTTCCATCATCGTCCGACCATCGGCGGTCAGTTTATCAAGTCGGTCGTCCGTCGTTGGACAATAAGGGTGTTGAAAATTTCGGCCGACGGTTAAAATCAAACTGTAGCTCAGAGCTCGATGATCGGGCGACGACTGGCCGACTTGTGAATATTTAACCTATTAAGGATACATAACACAAACAAAATTTTGATGCGTGGATTGATATAAATTTTTTGAACGGAAATAAAATAAATAATTAATCCGTAAGATATAAAGTAATCTTAAGTATTCTTTGCTGCTTAGATATGCACCATTTGTCGTTTTTATGCAATTCCATACTTTTGCACACATTTTCAACATTGAGTCACAATTTTATAAGATTCTGCCACTTTGCCTTGCAAACATTACTCACGTCCCCTATCTGAATATCGATCTATTAAAAAATATTGCTGATTTCTAAAGAAAAAAAAAGATTTTTTGTGTTATTCATCCAAGTCATCGGTGTCCCTAGGAAATAATGTGACTGCTCCGTGTCGCCCGATACTGTGTCGGCCGATCCTGTTCTTTCAGCCGACAAGGCCAGAACAATTTAGTCGCCCGACCATCGGCTTAAATGTGACCTAGGCATATGAAAAATGCGATCAGGAGGGTCGAATATGCTCATCGAAATTCAATAGCTGTCGGGGGCATCGCCCTCTGGATCCTCACCAGGGCTTAACCACGGACCCATTGGGGACATTAGCCCCCCAAACCCCTCCCTACTTGATCTTGCGTCCACATCAAAAGTGGCCTGGCTACGCCACTGACATGTATAGTACATGAACAAATTTAAAATCATTATTTACAAAAGATGTTTTATCTTAACTTTGCCATCTAGGCCTATTTCCAAAAACAGGAAAATAGGGTGTGTTTGTGTGTGTGTGTGTGTGTGTTGATGGGAGAGGGGTGGGGGGTTGACTAAATTGATTGGGTATATGGCAGCTTTCAAGGTGTTTCTGCCTAATCAAATATAAAAAAGTTTGTACATTTTGAAAAAATATCATCAAAAACGCTTTACACTAATTTGAATAATATTATTTGTTGTTGATCTATATGAGAAAATAGATTTAAAAAGTTCCAATTATGGGCCAAAAATTTATATCCCCCCTTTATCAAACCTAATTTACATCATTAATCAAATTCTGTTGTTTAATTTCGACTGGTAATGAATTACGAATATGAAGTACCTATAAGATCGAGGCCCATGGGTCACATGGTCACTTCAGTCTTGAGAATATTATGCTCAATTTGATGAATACATGGAGGCCCTATTATGTAAATTATTGAATTATATTGACTTTTTCCTTGGTAAAGCCCAATTTAAAGGAGTGTGCATTTAGAGGCAAACACCTTAGTGCGGGTATTACTGTCTCATGACAGCATCTAGTTACCTATGTAATTACCCTTGAAATTAGATTCATAATACTTAAGAAGGGATACCTTTGATGAGAAAATCTGGGTGATGTGAGCACTGTAGATGTACAAGAGCCATAGTTCCTGGTCATCTCTAGCAAATGAGAGAAATGGGTTAACTTTCTTCTTGAGCCTGAACTTAATACATGTATCTTGGTTACGCCACCCGAATGTCCTACTCTACTTGCCCTGTATCTAATAGTATGAATATATTTAAATAATTGGACCCTGCTCTTCCGAGGGGATGATGTATACATGTATGCATAAATGAGAAATGCATCCACCAATACTTAAATGTCGTTAATTACCTTTGCTTTAGTTTTAGGTGCCAGGTTGAGGCTACCCTTTTACATGGATTGATTGTAGGAAAGATATTTTGTCGCGTCATTTGGGTCAACCCCATTGGAATTTTAGACCAAAAGGCCCAAATTGTTGTACTTGCCATTAACAATTTAAAGTTTGAGTTTATTTGAAACTACATGTATAAGGCCTAAATCGTTATCATAAATTGGTGCTTATGCAAGGTAACTAGCATTTGTCACATCAGGATTTGTACCTTTACTATTGAGGGGTAAAATCACATTTTTATTTGAATTTTTACAGAAATCGTCGTGACAAAAAATATTTTTAAGGTAACTGCACAAAAAAATAAGGCAGATGCATTAGTCAAGACACTATATTCAGTTGTGTTATCCAGCATACATACCTTAAGTCTCTCTTGCATTCGTTTTTGTATTCGCAATATTGTTCCTATGATAGAACATATTAAAGTTAAATATTCTTGAAATATCTATGCTCACAATGAGCATATTTATAAAATTAGCTTCATTTATTACTGATGATTTCCATTGGAATATCAATTATTTACATGTATTAGATGAATTTAATCGGACATCAAAACACTAGTAAATTAATGGGCATATCTGAGGCCTATTCAACAGAGCGAGCGCTTGCAAACATTTCGTTTAAAAGAAAGAGGTTTGAGAAGTAGTTTTCATTGAGAGCGACAAAAATGATGAGGTTGTCAGGGAGCAGCAGATCTAGATATCGATGCAATTTTGATTCATATTAGGGAAGAAATCCCGAATTTACTCTAAAAATGTTAAAGGCAAAACAAAATGTCACAAGTAAGTCTTTCATGTGTTTATCAATGGTACAGGCGGTATTTGATTGACAGAGACACTGTATCGGACGAGAACAATCTGTGAAGAAACGGTATATCTGGTAAACTTTTAAAAGTTGGAACGTCATGGAAAACGATAGATGCATGAAAGTTATGATCTTGTGAAAGCACCGTTAAGTGGTAAAAGAAATTTAAACATTGACAAACGAAGTTAAACAATCAGAACAATTATTGTTTGAAAAATAAATGCCAACTGCTAGAAAATGTTTAAATAGGTGATATTAACCATACTATATTAAAATTTTTGGATAGTAATTTTTAAGAAATTCTTGACGCAATTTTACCATAATAATGCCGTTAAGTATGCTCCGTGGTTACAAAACATGTGATTTTTAAATGAAGTTAATTGATTTCTATGAAATACAGAGAGGAATTAAACTTCACACATCAACAAAACAATTTTTACACATCATATTGTACTTATTTTAAATTACTTGAAAGTATTATAAAGAAGATTGACATCGTCCACGAACTTTTCGAACAACCCTCGTATAATGTAAAAAAAAATATTTTATATAAAATATCATTCACAGTATTATTGAATTAGTATTAAAATAGTGCCACATATAACGAAGATAACACTGTATACAATGTTCAATCCTCATATAAGACATTCCCGGCGTTCCATAGTTAATTGTCACATAATATTGTCTTTCTTCCATTGCTCTCCCATTGTTTCTCAACACAACATGCTTCCTTTTTCGGAATGTTTTAACGTCCTTCTATACTTTAAAAACAGTTTGCGTTTTCTAGTAAGGGTCAATAGAACGTTAATTTGAACAGAAAAAAATGAATTTACTGAATGACCATAAGCAAGGAAGTAAATACGCTATGGAAATACATTTAAAGTACATGTATATATAAATACATGTACTTGAATTCATACGACCATTTATTTTAAGAAGAACTGTTCAGGAAATTGAAAACAAAATGGGACTATTATTTCATTTTGTTAAATCAATTATAATTACTGTATTCTGCGAAGTTGGAACATCAGTCCCATTCTGTCGGGGTTTCAATAATGTAAGTACAGTGTATATGAAGTTTATACATAGTATTTTCTTGCTTAATCAAAAGTACGAGGGTTGTCCAAAAAGTTCGTGGACGATAGCGTTTTTGTCAAAATTAATGGCTTAGGATATACGGTCTTATTGTACACCAAAATGTTAGTCATGAAAATCCAAGTCAAAATACTTTTGATCCTCTTAGTGGAACGTAATATTTTGGTAATTATTGCGATTATTAAAGGTTGCAGATAGTGGGCACGGACCAGCATTAAAATTCCATAATTTTCTAAATAAGTGCTGTGATTTAAATAATTATTTTCTTTATAAAAAGAGTCAACGTTTAACAAAAATTAAGGGTCCTTCACACCATGTGACTTGTGACGTATCTAGAGAAAAAATACTTTTACTTCCGGTTTTATTGAATTTATGCATGAACGATTTGGCCTACATCATGTACATGTAGCACCGTTTGTAAACAATGAACGCATGGCATGATCACGGTGACGGTGTGACCGGTGGAAAAGGATGTGCGTTTTTTTTTAAATAAAAGAATAACAGACGTCTTGGATTATGTTACATAATAATTCGTAAACAACAGGTACCGGTGGGTATGACGAGAAACGTTTAATACGTTATTTATTCTTTCAGGCCAATCAACCGTGTCTGTTTTGATAGTTGAAATTTCGGCACACTTGTGCGTTTCAATAATACATTATCCCATTGTGTGTTTATAAATATTGATGAAATAGCGTGCGTTTCTAGTTTTCCACTTTTATATTTGTCCAGTTCAGTGGCCAGTAATTACTAAATATAGTATGGTGACGTATGCGGAGACTTGCCCAAGTTTTTGAGTCCCGGGCAACAGGAAAGATAACTCCAAAAAGGAACTTTGGTACCAAAGATTTTGAAAATGTTTTTTCTACATCAGTGCATTTAATCTTAATTCAATTTTTTGATGTAATCTAATTCATTAATGTTTCTTCTCTACAAAAGGAGTCCTTATTGATTTTTCTCGAGATGTATTTCAGAGAAAATGAGTTTTATGTACTTTTTATATATAAAATAAATTTCTGTAAAAATATGTTGATCGATAAAATTAAGTTTTTATGGTTATTCTGTGATCTTAAAAATATACGAAAGGGTAAGACAAAATTTGTTGTGCTAAGTGTGAAAACGCCTTGGGAAAAATTTCTTGAAACTTGTGAAATATTAATTGTAAAAAATCCGTATAAATTACATTTTAATCTCTGGACATTTTTTAAGGTTGATGTGCTTGTTAAAAGTAATGCTCAATAATATGAGAACATAAGCTGTGGGTGTGTGGAGGAACCTTAAATGCCTTACAAATAAAGCGGTTACCATCATTTTCTGACACCTTCAGTATCGCTTACTAAATGGGACAGTGAGAATATAAAGCGAAAATCTCATGAAGTATGTTTCGAAAATTGACAGAAAAGGCGACGTCGGCCACCTGAATGGGACAGATCCAATCATACAATTATGATTTAACATGGTTGAAAAGACATCAGACACAAAATATTCATTCAACCAACTTGAAATCATTGGAATATATACCGATTCCGTTTTTTTCAACTGTGCGTAAAAGTTTGGAGACACTACAAGTAACAGCTTTTTAAAAAGCTTGCCTGACTAAATCAATCAATTTATCTGCATGAAGAGTGATAAACCTTTTGAGCATTAATACCTTTATGGGTTTAAAAAATATCCTATAACTTTATATTTTGTGAACCTTGTGTAATTAAAATCTTGATTTTATTTTACTTGCAGAAGAATCATCTCTACACAGCATACAAAAGAGTTATTATTCTCTGTGTGTGTGTGGGGGGGGGGGGGGGGGTCTGCAAGTGGAGTGATCTTCCCTTGCATCTAAATTGATTTCAAGCTACATTGTATAACCTAGGATATTTTCTTAAACAGGTCGAGGAAACTACCTTATATGGATATTGTTGCGATTGCGCACAGAGGTGCTCACAGCAAACAATGATCCAATCCAGTGAACGATTGATTGATTGATTGATTGTATACTGTTTAACGTCCCTCTCCAGAATATTTCACTGATATGGAGACGTCACCATTGCCGGTGAAGGGCTGCAAATTTAGGCCTATGCTCGGCACTCAGGGCCATTGAGCAGGGAGGGATCTTTATCGTGCCACACCTACTGTGACACGAGGCCTCGGTTTATACGGTCTCATCCGAAGGACCGCCCCATTTAGTCGCCTTTTACGACAAGCAAGGGGGTACTGAGAACCTATTCTAACCCGGATCCCCACGGGGCTCCAGTGAACGAGCCGAAAAGCATGATGGTCTATTACATGTTTATTTTTACTACAAACACGTTGGTCATGGAAATTTAGGACACAATTTCAAACAATTGCAGGAAAGTCAGCTAACAATTTTTTTGAAATGTGTTATGAAAAATACGAAGATTAGGTTATACACATGTAATTAAGATTCCTCATGCTCACATTAACAAACAAAGTAAGTTTTCCTTGTTAAATAGTACGTTGAAATACCACTCACAAAGTCTTCACAAGTTAATAAGACTCAAGTTTTTAAATCATATTCGTTAATTTGCCATGTTACTGGTTAAATTAGTTGTTGCTCGGTTACTGTAGATTGGCAAATAATCGCGATGGTTTTAATTTCGCTATGTTCGCGATTTCTCATTTTTTCCGCGAAAATAAACCCATCGTGAATGCTATCATTAGCTATTAAAACGTTTAAATGATTGTAAGAAATTTTCTTACAGCGTGAAATTAAAACCATCGCGATTGGAACTTTTTGAGAAATCGTGAAATTTTAACATCGTGGAATTAAAACTATTTACAGTATTATTTGTTACTAGAGATTAAAAGTTGCATTTTATAACCCCCCCCCCCCAAAAAAAAAAAGAATTCTTAAGTTGCACTTTTTTAAATTATTTATATGATATATAAATCTTCATGCACATTGATCATAAAACGTGAAAAGCAACTATTTCGAAGTTGTATTCGTTGTAAACATTGAGAATACGTGAGCACACCTCAGAGTTGATTGTTTTTTGAACCAAGGAATAGTCACGTGAAATTGACTTTTCACCGAAAGCACAGCACGGGGGAAAACTGTCAACAAACGGATTTGTACAATGGAGTGGAGAAAACCCTAATTTTTATCATTGTAAATCATTTGTATATAAATGTGAGCATGGAATTAGTAGATAATGATGTTCATATTGTATTAAGTGTGTAAAATGCTTGGAAAAATGCATCACGTTTTTCCGAGAGCGATTTAAAAAATGGCCTTTTAGAAAACACATGTGTAGTATTTTTGTAGTAAACTGCAACTCGTTGGGCTGATTGGTCGATTTGTCAGTCACGTTGGTTGGTCACTTAACAAGTAAATTTATTCTGACGTCACAGAAAATAGTTTCCTCGACCTGTTAAAGGGGGGGGGGGTTTATAGTGACACTATCAAATAAGTAAATTCATTTTTTACACCTTAGGCCTGGTGGAAACGATATATCTTGAAAATTCAAGTTTTTTCACTGCTTTCTTATTTATTGCGTGTATCTGAAAAGACACATATAATAGATCATGCATCTGGAGACGATGACTTGAACTGCGTTGTTTATTATTATTGGACTAGTCCATTTATGGAATAGACCAACCGCGGGATCGGGAAACAAATTAGAAATATCATTTCTTTAGCGTTGCATGTCAATATACTGATGTATACGATATGTTGTTTTAAAGAATGATATAAAACTTGTAGATAGAATTTTTGAGGCATTAGAATGAGGTTTTCATGGAAGTTGGCACACCCATTCATACAATAGAACAATCCAAAGAACAGGCGCGAAGATAGCTTACTAGTGATTTGGCGCGAAAAGAGCTATTCACCCCTTTCGTAGAATATAAATGGACTGATCCAGTAGTATAGAAATGCAGAAAAAGTGATACACGGACATGTGGAAACGGGAAATTACATGGAAAAATCTGTTTTTTGCAAAAGAGTAGAGGAAGTAAACACTGCAGTATTTTGCATCAGCAATATCATTCTTTTCTCTGAAAACTGTTTCTTTTAAAATGCAGGTAAAGAATTCCAATGTAAATCAGCTTGCACAAAATCTAGCTCTTTAGATATGATCGCACACTTTCGGATCTTGGAAATATCAATCCTTATACTGCCTGACGCCGTGACGTCAGGCAATAAGAAGTGGAAAACCACTGTTACTTGATAAAAAGAATGTATCCTTATATTCTATTAGTTACACAGTCAGTTAGTGACCTAATACGGAATCATACAGGGTGTGAAATGGAAATCCGTATTGGGCGAGGCGAAGCCGAGTCCCAATACGGATTTCCATTTCACACCCTGTATGAATCCGTATTAGGTCACTAACTGACTGCGTTACGAATTTATCCCGCTGAAAGCCTTTTTCAATATAAAAATAATATTTGTGCATATCATGAAAATATTAAGTTTTAATCCAATAACAATCAACAGAAAATATCGTTACCATAACAAGAAATTTATCTAAACTACCTACGTAAACCGTTTCTTAGCCGCCATTTTTATTTACAAAAGCAACGCTTCGAACGTAATCGCGTGCGCGATTTTCATATTACTCCTTGACGGCGACGTAATACGGAAAATTTCAGGGCGTCATGTGATCAGCCTTTATCCAATCAGCAATCTACAAATTTGTCTGAAGCGGATAAATGACATTATGAATCTAGCGCCGTCAGACTGGGTTGTGCAGCCTGTGTATATGAGGTTTTTATCTTAATGACGTTGATACGTTATCGTGTATATTGTCTTTTTTAATTTTAAAAATTAAATCATTCATGGTCTAAACATAATTTTTTCCACACAGTTGGGAGCGTGGCATAATAATGAAAACTAGTAACTCTTGTTGCTACAGCAACAAATAAGGTCTTCCGTTCTTCTCTAGAATATTTTTCTATTTAAAAAAAAAACCAGACATATAATAAATAAATAATAGACAAAATGCAAAAAATAATAAAAAAAAAAATTCCTCCAGCTGGGCTCGATCCCAAAACCTTGTATAAGAAAGTCGAACACGCTAACCACTGAACCATCGCGTTCTGCAAATTTTTAGGTATTTTGTAAGCTTAGTATTTTAAGGCTGAAGGAAATAGTTTCGTAGTGAAGGAAATAGTTTCGTAGTAAAGTCCCGTCAAATTTCTTAAAAAACAGATATTCCCTGTTTGATGTGATATTTGACGTAGTAAAATGATTAAAATAATTATGAGACACGTTTGCAGTGAATCAGAGTGCTTGCTAAAAAAATGATGTGCAAAATGTAGGTTTCACTTTGACACTTAGGATATACAGATCTGTAAATGCGAAACTAATACACGTGGTCAGTTGCAGAGGAAATTCAGCTGAAAAGCCGTAGGTCTTAGAAGAAGGTGTGTTTCTCAAAAGGAAGGTGAATGACCCCATATCAATTGGTGAATTTTCTTTAGGGCATAGATTGAGTTACAGAATACTGGGAGTTTTACCCTGTTAGGAAAAACAAACCAAAATCGGGTAGACCCGGGGTGCATTTTTAGTACATGTGCACTCTTCTAGGCAGCTTACATGTAATTTGTTGACATAATTTGTGAGTCACGGGCATTTTCTCAACACTGCATCGTACAAAGCGAGATAACTGCAATCTATCTAACCTATCTGAATTGCGTGGAAATTCATTTGATAGGAAAAATCGTTATTTCCGAGATTCATTCAATTAATATTAAATGTAAATAAAATTGAAATAAATTCTACATGCAAAAGAAATCAAGAATACTTGGTATTAAAATTTCGTATTGGAGCAGGAGAATCGAATGCTGTTGACAAAAACTGAAGAAATAACCAATACAAGTTTTAATTAATTTTTATGCTCATCAGCACCTAGATTTCAGAATCAAAGAAAAAATGTAGTTTTTGCCGATACTCATTAGAATTTCATTATATACGTCAGAGACTCACCGTTAAACTCTCAGGACACTTTCTTTGATGTGTCTTCTACTGCAATCGTTAAATTTTATGTCGATATGTGGTGTCGTGTATTGATTTTTTTTAAAGAAAAAAAATGATGGGGATATAAATATTTGTTAAAGTGAGAGATGTAAATATTTCCACGAACTCAAGCTTGATTGTGACCTTTGGGTGAATTGGATTAAAGGTCAAGGTCATTTATCGAAGTCAAAGGTCAAGGTCATCAAAAAACCCTTATGAACTTGAGTTTAACACTTGAAGCTGAATCAAGCTAAATATACTAGTATTAAAGATATTTTTAACTATTGAATAAGGGTCAAGGTCAAATATCAAAGTCTAAGGTCAAGGTCATTTGGGGAAAAGACATATATAAGCAATTTTAATACTTTTCCAATGACCCTGACCTTTTGACCTTGATGTAGTTTAATGTCTTATAATGGGAAGTTATTTTTTTTGTTTTGTTTTTGATGGGGTTGACGTATTTCAAAACTACTGATTAGATACAATAATGTAATACTGAAAACTGCATTCTAAAGTTATTTTGACTCTTTATCATCCCTGAAAAATACGTGAGAATCCGTACAGCCATCGCCGAGAAATCGTCAAAAAAAGAAAAGGGGAAAAAAATAAAAAGAAGAAACAGTAGAATCACTATAAGGTCTCCCGTCTGAAACGGAAGACCTCAATTAAAGTGTGTCCATGAACATGTGATAAAAAAAAAAATCAAAATCCATATTTTTGACGTTATCATGAAATTAGCGTTCCATCAGATTTGCCCATGCGGCTTGCATAAACAAAGCATTTACAACTATAATGTTCATAATATAGTGCGCATTGAATTAAGTTTTTGAATAATTACTTAATCATGGTTTATATTAAGATATTACCATACATTTTTGCCATTGTAGACGTTACTAAGAAAATAAAGCATTTGTCCACGAAATTTTGGACAACCCTCGTACATTTGAATTTTCAAAAACACGATTTTTCTAGGTTATTATATACACAATGAATTGTAGACGGATTTTCCTTTATTTCCCATTGTAAAGAGCACACAGCGGGTGTTACCGGTCGGCAGGGGATGTTCACTCCTCTATGGCACATGATCCCACCTCTGATGTTTTGGAGGTCCATGATTGCTCTGTTCCTATTGTATTGTAAAATGGACATAAAAATTTTAGAGCTTGGACACTGTTGGTTATTTCCATGTATTCCATAAATGCAAAATTGTACTTATGTTCTCTTCGAAATAATATATTTTTACTATGATTGTTTTTTTATTTTGATTTCTAAAAAAGAATTCTCATCATATTTTCAAGTTGAAATATTGCTGTTCTGGATATTACTGGGATCCATCATCTAATAAGTGTACAGGTATGATTAAACTTCTCCAAGCGTCATTTATAATTTTCCTAATGATTTCAAAAAAAAAAGAAGCAAATTAATGTTCTTAAAACTTTAATTTTGTTTGAAAAGCTTGCAGAGCAGGGACCATTGGTATTAATTGTTCTAGACAATGCCCATATCCGGTGTATGGAGTGAACTGTCAGTTTCGGTGTGGGTGTTATGAAAAGGATTGCCATTATGCATACGGATGTGGATATGATGGTACTATTTCAGAATGCATGTTTTATTGTTTTTCTTTAATGCCAGTTTAAAATGTCTGTCTTCACTGTAAATGCTAAAATACAATTTTAATAAAATTCTAGTTTTCTACAACCATCCTTATTAACATTTCTGGTAAATTTATATTGCAATATTGTAAATTTTTCATATGAATATTAAAATATGCCCATTCAAATTTGTTCATTTTAATTACTTATATAATCATGTTCAGCTGTTACTTTATTTGATTTTTAACAATAAAATTTCTCAACGTAATTTTCACAGTAAAATCTGAAAGCAATGTTGGTATACCAAGCATTTATTCTTCAAAAACAACATTGCCACTAACGAACTATCTGGACGCAGGTAACATTCAAACTAATGTGTCATGCAAAATGTTTATTTGCAGGTAATTCATATTAAATTGTTAGGTATGTGTTCATTTAGATATTTAAAATGATAACACCAATTTTACAGTACAAGGCATGTCATATCGTTACTGCACATCTCTCATGTTAAGATACTGGTGTAAATGCTTCTCATCCGTGGCAAATACTCTCACCACTGCCCAATCTAGGCGTCACACCAGTGCTTGCAGGGCCAAAATGCCAAGGTCTGTACGGTGTGTTCCCGTTTTGCACACATTTGATAATTAGGTATAAACAATAGGTGTGAAGTGTGTTTTGATAGCAATTATAGTCTGATTTCTGGTTAGGATTTACCTGGATTTACCTGTGAATACCTGATTTAGCTTAATGTATTCTTAAGAAGTTTAATACAATTTTATAAGCATTATATTAAAATCCTATATATATTCATGGAAAAAATGTGATTTTATTGAATATTTTGTAAAATAAATTATTAATATTTATTTTTTTAAGTCCAATTTCTTAAGAAAAGGATACTTTTCAATCTTTTTACTTTTCAATCATGATAAAATCCTAAATGAATTAAAGATACCAAAAAAAAATTGAGAATAAAAATTAATTTGAAAATAATGCCCAAGCCCAGAAGGTCTTAAGATCATCAGATAATTATAACATCAAAGTGACTATATTAAATACATAAACTTTGTATTTATTCTCTTATTTTTTCACTGTAAGTTCACCTTTAACCTACTTACTTAGTATGGTATAGACTATAGCAATTAAGTGATTATCTCACCTGGTCTAATTCCCATTTTTCACACATTCTTTAATTACCTGTAATTTAAATGTGTGCAAAACGGGAACAAACCGTCTGTACACTCGTGCGATAAATCAGTCAATTGCGTCTTCTGAGAA
>NW_026926525.1:0-28462 GCF_032062105.1 Saccostrea cuccullata | reverse complement strand
TTCCTAGGTCTATACCAGGGGCAAAACTTTATAAAATGTTGGAAAAGGAAACCCCTCCCCCTTTTGACGTCATTTTCAAGGCCTTATTTGTTTTGACGCTCTATGTAAAATTTACGATAACTTTCAGAATGAGATAAAAATTCCATATTTTATGGAACAATACTGTCCCAACACATACCTGGATTAATGGGATTTTTGGATGTCAAATGTTCAAATCAAAAAGTTTTTCTCAGTAACACTTAGGTCGAAAAAACGTCCTGTTCGAGATTACGTTGCCTGGACATACCATTGCTTACAGGAACATTACTAATTTATTAAAAAAAAATAAAATTAACGATTTGTGGTTTATTCTATAATAGATAGAAAAAATAATGTTAAATATATATTTTAAAATTCATTGATGTACCTAAAGCAAATTTAATTTTATGTCACTGGTCCACAAACTTTTGATACCCCTCGTACGCCCACATTACATCCTGCAGTACTTAATTATGCACTGATACAACCGTAGCTTCATTCAAATCTTTCAGAACATGTCAACATCAATATGCTGGCCCAACGTTATACCAACAAAGTACAATTTTCGACCCATCAATGAATGCAAATGTTGGCCCAGCATCTAAGTACTAAGTGGGCCTTTGATGGACAGATATATTGTCATTGCATTGGCCCACATCGCATTGTTTTAATATACCTAGTATCAGACTTACATTAGATTTATGGAAGTTAAATTGGTATTGTAATGACCCAACATGTATATCTGTTAGCATAATATTGCACTTACGTTGGACTTTAGGTAGTTATTTTAATAGCCCGTCCACTTTTGGAAAACTGTTACGCCAATGCTACTATACCGGTATACGTGTATACCTCAAAGATGTCGAATAAATCGGTCCTAAAACTAAAATTTACATCATTGTAAAACTCTACGCATAATTACTTTTTAAACCTAATTTGTTATTCACAGTTTACAAATTTAAAAAACAATAATGATTAAGCAGTAATTAAACTGTACTTTACACTAGGAAGAATAAGTAAGAAAAAGATATAATTATCCAGTATCAAATGATCTTCAGAACAAAAGATGTTGATCGTATCCATGGATGTAAGCTGTATATAAACCTAAAACTAGTCATTGATCACGAGTCCTCAAGAATTTCTCTTTAGGTTAGTTTCACATCCCAGTACGCAACCTTTCATATTAATTCTTTTTTGTGTAACATTGGCACACATTAGGTCATCTGAAAAAAAAAAATGTACAAAGGATATTTTTATGCGAATTTTGGTCGGGTTTTTTCGTATAAAGAATTTAAAAGCGAAGTGACAAAAACAACAAAAAAAAAAAACAAACAAAAAAACAAAAAAAAAAGAAAAAGATTAAGATTCTTTTTTTAAAAAAGAATGTCTTGCTACTTTGTAAAAAATTTTTTTATATATAAAGGATTCGTTTGGACAGAAATGAGAAAATTATTTTTTATGATTCTTATAAAAAGTAAAGATGTGTTTATTATGATTTGTCAATCTGTCATATACTGTCAGGAGATGTGTAATGAAATGGTTACGTAAAATATCCATGCATGAGAATTATATATTAAATGCAGTGATATTAATGGTTGAAATGAATTTGTCATTAAAAATATAAAATTATACCGGGGCAGAAAAAAAAACTTCGAACATCTTGTGAGTTTTTTCTAAAAAAGTTTCCGCAAAATTCAATTTGATAATTTTTTAATGTATTTTTTTTTTATTGATTTTGATTTGATTTTGATATATTTTATTGTTTAACTCAAAATGACCAGAAATAAGTTCTTACAACTTGCAAATTCTTCTCCTGAATTCGATTAATGCAAAATAAGTATTCCAAATATGAAAAAAAAAATATTAACGAATGGTCAGCCTTATAAATCCCATCAAACTGAAGAGAGTGTCTAAATATTTATATGATATTTAATTCTTACGCTATTTGCAGTTTAACTATTAAATCAAATAATTAGTTTTTAAAGATAGTCCGATCCTCAGGTTCTGAAAATAAGGCGTTGGATTTAATTTATGATAATTAGTTTTATTCAAATTTGATAGATTGCACATAAAGTAACTTGGTATTTAAACACCCAAATAAAATCAATTCTATTCAAAATTTTAATTCATGCTTCAAAACAAACAATCTACGTGCTACAAATTGATTGTCAGGTATAGGTACTAAACATTGTATTTTTAATCGAAAATCAAAGAAAAAAAAATTGTCAAATGATTGCAAACCCTATGACAATTTTTCGAAACATATATATATATACTGAGCTTAAAG
Source organism: Saccostrea cuccullata (assembly GCF_032062105.1). Classification (NCBI taxonomy): domain Eukaryota; kingdom Metazoa; phylum Mollusca; class Bivalvia; order Ostreida; family Ostreidae; genus Saccostrea; species Saccostrea cuccullata. The sequence goes on along the minus strand of NW_026926525.1, from coordinate 26,157 downwards.
TGATAATACATGCAAGTACGATCTTACTAACCTCAATATTAAATACGATGTCAAATTCTAATATGTATTTGTCTAACCATCGACTGACTGACTTGAGAACGCTATTTGATTCTCATTGATCTAATCAGCATTGATTTACTTCACATATTAAGTTGACTGCAAATTAAAGATTTTACAAGCATTTGTTTTAAAAAGCACTGAATGTCTGACTTACTTATTACTTTACATCATGTTATAATCTTTCTGTATCTCATCCTATTTCACTTTTATTAAATTTTGCATTTTCTGTTTTTTAGGAGTTTATGTCCACATGTCTTGATAAATCAAGTGCTGTTTTTAAAATCTTTGTAGTTCATCTTTACTTCGAGAAAAAACAACCTTAGTTTTTTTTTTCTTTACCGTTAAACTCGTAATATGCTTTGTGTCTCGTTCAACTTATCAACACGACGTGATACGGGTGTTTGATAAAGTTATTGTTATTACGACATCTTTGGATCAAATTGTTAAGCAAATGGTTATGTAAAAAATGTGACTGAGGATATCATCTTTATCTGGTCTATACAGAGGACTCAGTGTAGTTGTGAAATATCAAAATGGAAAACTTACTTCTCCTTGACACTTCATTATAAACAGCAACCCAGATTTTCCATAGCTATGTGTTTTAGCTGAAAGCGCAAGTGTGCGTTTCTCTTCACACTGTGTCCAGAGTCCCTCTGTCTTAAACTTTTGGCATTTTCAACTTTTACTTATTATAAGAAATCTCTGGAACCTTTTTAATTGAAATTGTTTTAAAGCCTTCATCGATTAAGAAGATTCTAAATTGTTAAAACGAAGGACTAATCCCTCTTCCACGGGAATATTATTCAGAGAAAGCAAAGATAGAATCTAGTAATTACAATAAGTATCCCGGTCAAAAACCAATGGACCAGAAAATCTTGAATTTATTTTAAACATCCTGAACTAGACAAATTGTAAATTCTACATTGTTCAAATCCTTACCCACAAGAGTAGGTCATTATAGGACAAATATAGGAAATAAAGATTAATACTGAAAAATAATGGAAATAATTTAAAAATCTTCTTCTAAAAAACCACATGACTATAGAAGCTTAAAGTTCTTTATGTTAAAACTTCCTTATGTATTGCACATTTTAAATTGTTCTATGCATAGCCCAGGGGGTATGAAATTCTAAGACCATAATAGAAAATCAAAGTCTTCTATTAAAATATAATGGAAAATATTTAAAACATCTTCTAAAAAAAACTTGATTGTAGATCCTTTTCTGTCAAATCACAGTCACTGCCGTACAGGATGTGACCACAAAAGGCAATAGAAACAGAATACAGGTATTTTGACGCTGAACAACAGGGCCAAAGTGACTCAGGTGAGTGTTGTGGTTCAGTGGCCTAATAGTTACATCATTGTTGGTTCATGTTGTTAAAGTTCATGGAACTGAAAAAAAAAATTACCCCCGTCCCCCTCTTCTTTATTGCCATAACAAGATAAACTATAAAAAAAAAAAACCATATAGCTATCAAAAGTTTTTAGAAAGGATGCTTTGACCAATTTTTAACTTTACTTGGACTCCTTGTTGACAAAACAATCAATAATGATAATAATAATTCACTGATATACAATTTCCTTTTTAATCAACCTACACATTTCTCAACATATACCTTAGATTAAATTTCAAAGAGAGAAACATGTTTAAAATACTGTTGCGAAACAAGGAACAATTCTAATATCCAAAAAAACAAAAACAAAAACAAACCAAGATGTGTTCGTGAAACAAGGTCAAGGCCATAAGGTCATTGGTCATTGTCATTTGAAAGAACTTGATTAGTAAAGTATGCATACCAAATATGAAGTCTTCATCTCTCGTGATTCAAAAGTTATGGTGAAGGTGAAGTTTCAAAAAAGCTATTTTTAGCATATAGGACACAGTCAAGGTCACAACGTCATTGACCTTGGTATCATGTGAAAGGGCTTGATTAGTGGAGTATGCATGCCAAATAATAAGTCTCTATCTTTCTTCGTTCAAAAGTTATGGGGAAGGTTGAAGTTTGCCGACAAAAAAGCTATATTTAGCGTATAGGTCACAGTCAAGGCACAAGGTCATAAACCATGGTGTCATTTTAAAGAACTGGAAGTCTCTATCTTTTATGGTTCAAAAGTTATGGCGAAGGTTAAAGTTTGCAGAAAAAACTATTTTTAGCATATTGGTCATAGTCAAGGTCACAAGGTCATTGACCTTGGTGTCATTTGAAAGAATTTAATTAGTGGATTATGCATACCAAATATAAAGTCTCTTTCACTCATGGTTCAAAAGTTATGATGAAGGTTAAAGTTTGCAGACAAACAGATAAACAGACAAACACACAGGACAAAAACAATATACGCCTCGGATCTTTCGATCCCGGCGCATAAAAAAAACATACAAATTTATAGACAGTATTGGAATGCTCGTTTACAATCTTGTGGACAGGATATACTAAGTATATTCAATTAATTCAAGTTCCTTATGCCGTGACATCATCACAATCAACTTATTTTAAGATCTATTTGTCGATAAGATGGCGGCTAACCCTAGGATATATGATGATATCATGCCTAGAGCCTTTAAAATGTACGCTACCTGTGTAATTTTTTGCCGTTTTTGATGCACATGCTAACTGGATCCTAGCTCACTTGGTTTGATTTAAATCAAACTACTATATAGTTTAAATAACAAAGGAAAAAGTTTCATTATTCATCCTTTTTCTTTGGCTATCCTTAGGCATTAGGCATTATTTAAACACATTTTCTTGTTATTCAGGGAGGTTGGAATTTTCCCAAAATTTTCAGTTATTTATCCATTGCTTGGCTATCTTGAATTTGTATCTGCTTCCTTTTCACTTTTCCAGTTTTAAATCTAAAAGATAAAACACAGCAAAGAATTCAAGGAAGAAAAAAATGTAAAAACTCAAATTCTATTTTTATTACGAAAGATTGTAACAAGAGAATTATCTTTGTTCAGTTGAAATTGAAAAGTTCTAACTAAGGTTTTGATCTTTTTAATTCGATTTTGTTTACGTTGCACGGTTTTTATTCTACAGATCGTTTATTTCGTAGCATTATAACTATGTGAACCTTGTTCAAATTGCATTTTTCATACATGTTTTTTTTCTATGCGATCTATCATGAAATTGAACATGACAAATTTAAAGACGACTACGATTCACCGTATACTTTACAATCATTAACATTAATTGCACTCATTTGTTATCATTATAGGAAAGGATTGTGCATCAAGAGCAAAATCAATAATAATCGCTGATTACATGTTTATTTATAAGCAAAATGCTCAGTTGACGTGACAAAATATTTGAAAGACATGGACATCTTTCCCAGAAAAGGTAGCACGATTAAAGATTACTTGCTGCTTAAATTAGCCAGTCTTGATTTCAGTTTTGAAAAAAGGGAAATATTGCCATAGTTACATAGAACTTTAAAACCCCGCAATATTTTCAGCTTGAATGCAGAAAATAGGCCCTCTTGCATTATTAAATTTGATCTAGTATTTTGCTTTTTTTTCTGTGTGAAAAAACCCCACTGGCTACAAAGATGAAACAGGAATAAAAGAAAATAGAGATTATATTTCAAACTAGAATACTCAAACTTTAAAAGGTAAGGAGGAAAATATTGTTTCTGAAATTATTTTGAATTTCTATCCCTTTAAGTAGAAATTGCTGTCAAATTTTCTTTTGTTAGATTTTATTTAATTTAAAAAAAAAACTCAGATTCCGAATAAGCTTTTTGAAAATGACGAAGCATATGATAACATATTTTGATATCTACTAGTAATTAAGATATATCCGCGAGTTTAGTTTGCTTTGTTATAAACTCTGCGAAAAATATTAAATTTTATAATTCACGTGGACGCCATGAATGTGAAACATCTTGAACTGTTTTTAGGAAAGAGATGCGTTTATGTATATAGAGAAAATACAGGATAAATAATGTCTTTGTATAGCTCAGGTAGTATTAGTTCCAGTAAAAATAAAACCACATTTTGTAAAAATTTTGTGCAGTTTAAAAACCCTCTCTACACTGCACACTAAAGAGTTCTGATTCTAAGGTATTTTTCTGCAGTTAGAGTGATCTGCCCCTAGATCTTAATTGTAAAAAAAAAGAATTACAATATACCCGGTATTACTCAATTTGTAATTGATTCAAGTATTCTTAACATTTAAAAGGCCAAGATAAATTAACTTAACCTGTTATTTACATGTATTTTCTCTATTGAAGTAATTAATAGTGATTTCTTTTCACTGATACTGTGTTGTCTTTGAACATTTTTCGTATAGCTTTTTGTATACCATTCAAACAATAATGATTATTTACAGATATGCATTGCATTTACAGGGACAAAATTTGCTGACTTAAAATGTAGTTGTGCACCTTAAATGTACATTCGCTTTTTTTTCCACTCTTATGTTTGATATTATTTCAATAAATTATTTACATGTATGTTGTCATTGAGGCAGAAATGGAAAGAAAATTTAAACACCATACAACTCTACGGACTCGTGTAACATGAAAAACAACAGTTACAATTAGTTTTGTCAAAGAGACACCGTGTCGCACAAGGGGGAAAATTGACAAACGTAGAACTTTTGTATGACCCGAGTAAAGAAGATGGGCGCATTTGGCGAGTGATTTGCAGGAATCATTTGTACGAAACATTTATGGTTTAAATGTCCATGATTTGGTTGGCTGAACTTAGCTGGTCCGATTTTACAAATGCGTCCATAGTTTTTTTTCATTTAGTTTGAATGACCTTGTGAAATTGTAACATTTATGTCCGTTTTTCCTAGGGGGTACTATAACATAGTAATGTTACACAAAAAATAAACACCTAAAATATTTAATGCATAGATGTAATACGTGTACATGTACATTATAGAATAGATTGGAATTGATTTTTCTCGAGAACCAAACTGAACCAAAATTTATCTAATTCAAAGTTTTAATACATCATTAATAAAAACGAAACTGACAAAATAAATGGTTGTTTGCATGAAAAAAAATATTAACGCTCCATGTCAGGCTCGAACCAAAAACCTTTCGCTTCGAGTGCACTGGACAGGTAGCCCAACTTACTGAGCTATCACCGCTACACATATACAGATGGTTTTAAAAGGACAAAGAAGCACCACATTCACACATTTGTTTTGAGTGTGGAACCACTAGGCCAGAAAAGCTGAAACTTATGTGGAAGCATCTTAAAGTAGTGTAGATTCTAAATTGTTCAAATCATGACCCCCAAGGGAAGGGCGGGGCCACAATGGGGAATTAAAATTTTACATAGAAATATGTAGGAAAAATCTTTGAAAATCTTCTTCTAAAGAATCACAGGGCCAGAAAAGCTGAAACTTATGTGGAAGCATCCTGGCATAGTGTAGATTCTAAATTGTAAAAATCATGACCCCCGGGGGAAGGGTGGGGCCACAATGGGGAATCAAAGTTTTATATAGAAACATACAGGAAAAATTTTTGAAAATCTTCTTCTCAAGAACCACTGGGCCAGAAAAGCTGAAACTTATGTGGAAGCATTTTTGGGTAGTGTAGATTCTAAATTGTAAAAATCATGACCCCCGGGGGAAGGGCGGGGCCACAATGGGGAATCAAAGTTTTACATAGAAATATATAGGAAAAATCTTTGAAAATCTTCCTCTTGTAACGATCCCTCCCCCATTTTTCTTGAATCTCATTTTTTTTATCTTGGTATTTTTCTAAAGCACTTTCATGCATACTTTAAATTCATTCATCAATTCTTGCATGGAATGTTGAAATGTCCAGCGAGAGTTATTTCTTAATTGTTGGTTGACAACTGTTTATATGCAGCGAAGATCTATGTCATTTTTCTTGTGTTTTGATTTGTTGAATGTCAGACATCGTCTTGCTATTTAATTACACGCTTTTTGTTGGCTTAATTGTACATACGTAATTATAAAGTTGTGCTGTAATTCAGGATTATCTTAAAGTTACCTTATTTCTTGTGTGATCGATGTTTTATGGTCTTCGAGTACACACGTTTCACTGAAACTTCTGCCGCCGCCATACTTTGTTTACTTGTGTATTTTCCCGTGATGCTTCACGGTGATCTATTTTTTACTGGAGTTATTTCGGCGGAAGATTTGATTGTAAATTCTTTTAAATTAAATGTTAAACAGTGTTAAATGAGCTTTTAAAAGTGTAACTTTATGTTTTATGAATTTATTTAATTGATTTACTTATTGTAATAATTTTACATACGATGTACGAGAGTGAGATTTCATTACGGGACGATGATTACATTTGATTGGCTGATTATTATTTACGGGATGGAATTATTAGTTATGATTGGTTATGAATTATTGCGGGTTTTGTTAATTCTATAAATACTCGGATGCTGAGTATCGTTGGCTCTCTTGTTTTCTTTGTGACCTAGGGAAAGGTTGCCAGTTTTGTCCAGAGTAATTTAAGGTGTGTACTAGTTCAGTATCTTTGTGACTGAAGTACATAATACATAATGTTAGGTTAGGCTAAATTAATTATTACTAGTAATTGTACTAGTTTTATTTATAATTACTAGTTGTGAACTAGTTATTTTTATCTTCTTTAGCCCAGTTTAGGAGTTAGGAAATATTTCTGCTGCGTGCTAGTAGTTGAACTAGTAGCGGGAATATTTATTTGTAAATTAATTATAAGTCATTTATAGAGAGCCTTTACGTTTTATTTTGGTCGGGGGAATTTCTACTTAAATCATAAATTTACTGGAAATAGTGCCAGTTGCCCAGTTCTATATCAGTAGTTGTACTGATTTTGGTCTTAGATCTATGTCCCGAGGGTTGAGACTTGTGTGAATTTCAAACATTGTTATTTATTTTCGCTGTTCATGTATTACTGAATAAAATTATAAAACTTTACACCGAAGTTTTTGTTCTCAACACAAGGCAGGCGTTCCGAAGCGTTACACTCTCAAGAACCACTGGGCCAGAAAAGCTGAAACTTATGTGGAAGCATCCTGGTATAGTGTAGATTCTAAATTGTTCAAATCATGACCTCCGGGGGAAGGGCGGGGCCACAATGGGGAATTAAAATTTTACATAGAACTAGAGCCGAGCTCGTTGCAAAGCAACGAGTAGGTCTTCCGTTGGAGCTGTGGACAGGGAGTACAGATCTTGGGTCAAGATCACTGCACTTTCTTATGTCAACAACCTTTCCTCCCAGCATGAGCCTCCAGTAAATTTTAATTATAAAGTTATGCTTAAACATTTTTTTCTTTGTCAGTGACCTTGATTTGCCAGAAAGACATTTGATCAGGGTCATGACAAAACCTCCAATCATAAGTAATGTATGTTTCAAGTAACAGCCTCCAATGATTTTCATTTACTAATTCATAGCGTAGTAAAGAAAAGATTTCTTCTGTCAGTGACCTTGATCTTAGCAGAATAACCTTCAGTTGGCTCTGTGTCAAGACAAACACCTTTTAGTGATTAGAAGTTCATAACCCTGACAGGAATTTTACAACTTTTCTGTCATTGGCCGATGAAGATGTTTGAAATTTGCATTATCTCGCACCATTTTGTCACAGGTCAGAAAAACAACATTGAGGTATTTTAAAACATCACCGGATATTAATATTCAAACAACATGGAGTTTCTATTTATGAAAGATAGACGGGGTTGAAAGTCCTTTCCATAATACGTATTTTAGGGTACCGGTAATAGCTTTACTTTCAATAAAATTAAAATTCAAAAGTCCACAAATCAAATATCTTTCCTCATTTATTTCAAAGTTTGGGTAAAGGGGGTGAGGAGCATGGAGATTCATGATGTATACGTAATACATTCGAGGTTATTATTCTGTTAGACAGGAAGACCCGAGGAGTTGTGATTTGCTGATCATGATCTAAAACACGTTGACAAACCGAAACCACATGGTTTTATACACGTTATTCAATCAATTCATTCATAATTATTTTCCGTGAAGGAGGAATGCATGGATAAAGGATTAAAGAAAATTCCCGATGTACAATAGCATCCGTGCATGGACTTCATTTTACTACTACATAATGATATTGTGCTTGAAGTTGAATAAAATCATCAAATGAATCAAATTTAAATAGGAAAGGGAGATTATATTAAATAGAATAAAAATTAGACAATACTTGATACAGGGACTCGCTGGTAAAAACTTGAATGTACTTGAATAAAATGTCTCTCACTCGTTTTCTCTTGTACGCGTATTTTTTAAACCAAGGAAAGTAACTTGCGCTAGATATAAGTTCATTTTAAAGAAAATACTGTTATATACGGTATACGATACAAATGGTTTGACTTTGGTGCCGGTTATGATTTTAACAGTTTAATTTAGGTTGTAAAAGCGTTTAATTACATGATAAGTCTGTAATATTCAGATAACATTGTTACCCCGGTATATAAGTTCTTAAATTTTCGATTCTGGATATATGCGGGTTTATTACTACTTGAATGTACATTGTATAACCTGCTACTGATATTTAATCACGGAACAAAATTACAATGTTAGTATACTATACTTATCATTTATACGGGTTTTAAATAAATTATAAAACAAATTAAGTTCATTGCTTTAAAATCATTATTTCTTGAACTTTACTATAAAACCTGTAATATAAATTAATAGACAGTGTGCAGCACAGAAGTCACTTATGAAGTTTACACGTGCCGGTGTTACTTATCGATGTTTAGTCTATTTCATTGAGTATAATTCTATCCTTACGATCCGGAAGATTCTCTTTAAAAGTTTAAAATTGGTATAGCCATGTTAATATCTGTGATAAAAAAATGTGTTTCGGAAAACTTGTGTTGAAAATGGATTTATTTGTGTGTGAAAAGAGCAAAGCTTGTGCATTTTAATGAATATTGGTTGAAGTAAAGTAACTGCAGATCGTCAGTCCTTGTGCTATGAATCGTCAAATTACACATGGATCAAACGAATATTTAAGAATTGAAGACTGATTAATGTAAAATAAATGCCCCAGCGTTTTGTACTAAAGTCAAACCTAAAACATTTTAAGATATTTTTGAAAGATTTAATTAACTTAGAGAAAATAATATGTTCTTACTGTTGTAGAATTGTTTGTATATACCAATTATTTGCCTATGACTTCGGGGTCAATGGTTTCACCGCGGTGTGTCGCTTTAGAATTTCTCGGCAGCGTGTAATCGAAAGATAGATTACGTAATAGTTAACACACTTTAAAAAAACAATCTTGGTTTCAGGTGAATATGAGAATCGCGCAGTAAATAATTGTGTATTATTTGACTCTTAAAAGTTTTTTTTAATGAAATCCGGGCGTATATTGTTTCCGTTCATATTGTTTATGTTCATATCTAAACGAATAAAAGATTTTTTTTTTCTATAACTCTTTCTCTTGGAAAGATCTTTATTAATAAAAGGAAAGAGATACCATTGAATGCTCTGAACGGGAAACAAAGAACACGTTTAAAACCTAATTTAAAAAAGAGATATGATAAGAGTTCTTCAATATCAAAATGAGAACGGAGCCTTGTTTACGGTGAATACGGATCTAGCTTTCTTTCCTACCATACGTAAGACTCAAACAAAATAATATTTTCATGGGACAGAGATAGTATAAGAAGGAACAATTTTATCAAGAATTAATTTAACCATTCTGTGGTGGGTTTTTTTTTTGTGTATGACTGTAGGTCGCTGGATCACACGCCGATTGAATCCCGGTGACCGACTTTGCCCAGCCGCTATCGAGGGAGGCGCGTTATATAATTACAAACAAACAAGGTGAATGTTAAAGCTGTACCCTTAATGGCTGTGAATAGTATATACGCTTTTTAGTTATGTTTTATTTTCTCACTATATTGTTTGCTTTTATGTGATAAGAAGAAAAGATGATATTTTCTTCCCTTTTTAGTAGACTTGGTTTATACGATTCTTAAAAAAATGAAATAAAAGGGAAAGTTGTCAGTGAATGAACATGATAATTTGTAAGAAAAAAAGCACAAACACTTCGAGAACTTTATTCTGAAGAATAGTAACATCCAATGTAGCCATGTTTATTATTTATAGTAAGCTTGCTTTGGTTTCTTGCATGACAAGCTCTCGTTTACGTGCTGAGTGAAAAGAATTACCTGTGCATATATAGGTCATGCACCAGCTCATTTAAAACAAGACTCGAACCCAATAATAATTTCATGAGATCAGTAAGATGTTAAAGCACAACTTTATAATCGATAGTCATTTCGAAATATTTACCGTTTTTGAGTTATAAGGCAAAAACTTTCAAGGTCCCTTGATCCCTAATTATAGGGACCAGCCCCTTTTGAATATTATTATATGAAAGCCCTTGAAATTATGCACAACTTTGGTTCATTATGTCTTAACAAAATATTTTTAGTTTTCAAGATAAAAAGGAAAATATGTGTAAATTTTCGCTCTTTTAGGCGTTCTAATTTTTGACCCCTATATAGCGCCATTGTGAATATAGAAATTGAAAAACAAAAACTGATGTGCACAACTTCAATCCTTCTGTTACCTAAAATCAGTAAAAATTCTGCTTCAGCTTTTGTGGTCTCTGAGCCTTTATCCGGAAACGAAAGCCTATAAATTTTCGTTCAAAGGGAAATAACTCAAAACCGGAAGTGACTTTTTGAAATTTTAGTCAGCATTCTGGTAGAGTTTATAAACGTCTATAACCTCTGAAAATTTGAGCGAAACCCGTTGAGAAATGAGTGAGATATGAGGCCTCAAAGTTGCGGTCTAGGAAGTAGAAGAAAAAAAAAAAGAATAATAATTTTTACCATCAGAATCAGTAGAAGGTCTTCCGTTGGAAACGGAAGACCTTAAATATGTAGGAAAAATCTTTGAAAATCTTCTTCTCAAGAACCACTGGGCTAAAAAAGCTGAAACTTATGTGGAAGCATCCTGGTAAAGTTTAGATTCTAAATTGTTCAAATTATGACCCCCGGGGGAAGGGCGGGGCCACAATGGGGAATCAAAATTTTATATAGAAATATATAGGAAAAATCTTTGAAAATCTTCTTCTCAAGAACCACTGGGCCAGAAAAGCTGAAACTTATGTGGAAGCATTCTGGGGTAGTGTACATGATATAGATTCTAAATTGTAAAAATCATGACCCCTGGGGGAAGGGCGGGGCCATAATAGGGAATCAAATTTTTACATAGAAATATATATGAAAAATCTTTAAAATCTTCCTCTCAAGAACCACTGGGCCAGGAAAGATGAAAGTTATGTGCACATGGAAGGATCATGGGGTAGTGTAGATTTCAAAATGTCTAAATTATGATCAGTGGGGTAGGGTGGGGATGCATTATGTATTACAAGGGGGATATCTGGTAAAGAACAGAATGGTCAAATCTTCTCAGGTGAGCGATGTGGCCCATGGGCCTTTTGTTTCATAATCATTTTGCCTGGTGGTTACTTGAAATAAGGAGACAAAACTTTCTTGTAAAAGTTCACAATATTTTATTTTTCTAAACATCTGTAATACAAATTAGTATAATTGTATTACAATATAAATTTATTACATACGTGTTTATTGACTTACCAACCAATTATGTTTAGGTCAAAATAATATGTAGATTGTAAAAGGCTATAAAAGATGTCCAAAAAAATGGGAGACAATGATAGAGAACCTTTTTGGCAAATTCGCAGTGAAAATTTCAAAGTACCCGACTCCTATAATGGTTTTTTGTATCATTATCAACCTGCTGTTGATAACTGGGATACACTGAATGAAAGTAGAAAACGACATAGAAAAAAAACTTTACACACCTACTGATAGTCAAGCAATACAAGTTCGAACCACCATACAAAACTAATATGGCCCGACCCAACAGACAGACATTTTCATTCCTACCAACTTAGTCACTTTGGACTCTTTGGAGTTGTTATGATCTTTTCAAAAAGCCCGAGTGACATAAAAACACAGGCTTATGTGGACGAAAAATAAACAATATTCACGGTATTATAAGTGCCATGACTGTTGAAAATACAACATACACAGACCTAGCACCTGGATCAGATCCTTTGGAGGAAATTTCTGGTCCCGTGATATTATGACAGCCATTTCAAGATAATTTCGATATCAATAATATCACGTATTCTATGTTTGACAGGAATCTATTATCTAATTTTCTAGCCCAGCAAGTTTCGGGAAGCGGTAAATTGACCTCTGTTGTTTGTATAAAGCTACTATATTATCTGCGACAAAACAATGCCTCCGTCATTCAAAGTTCAAAGTTTAAACTTTCATATTCATATTTGTGCCAGATCTTCGAGTCGTACTCATTGTATGGGTAACTCTGATTAGTATCCTTGCTGGGATATTATGATTCATGTTCTATTGGGAACTCACTCTAAGTTCTATCACCATGATCCATCTGGATCTCACTCTGAGTTCTATTACCATGATCCATCTGGTCATGAGTGTGGGGTTTTCTGTAGATTTTAGTGTTCATATCTGCCATGCATTTTCCACGGTGGAAAAGGAAATTCTACAAAAAGCTATGGACCGTGCTGGTGGTCCTATCGTTAATGCTGCTCTTTCTACAATTGTAGGAATAATAATGCTAGCATTTTCTGGCAGTTATATTTTTGTTTCTTTTTTTAAGCTTATGTTTCTGGTCATCACCTTTGGTTTATTACACGGTGCGTTTTTTCTTCCATTACTAATATGCACTTTGAGAGCATGCAAATTATGTGAGAAAAAAGTTAGCGGTGCTGAGGAAGATAGGACTTCTTCTACAAAGCCTGTTCATTCTCTCTCACAAAACAGATCACTTATGGACAGGGAAATAAGTACGATATACTTGATACAAGAAATACATTCAGACCACTGAAACAAAACGTAATTTATTATTTTCTTAGAAATTATTTTTCTTCGGAAATGTTTTTTTTTTCTTTAACAGTTACTTTGGTAATATGTAATTCACCTTTTGTTTATTATCCAGGTTATTATCTTTCCAAGAGTTTGAAGTACCTAGATTACAATCTTCATCATTCTCACAACAAAGACGGTCGTGTCCGGATATACAAGATGACCTGCGCATGCCCACAGGGAACCGTAATGAACATTTGGGAAGAACAACACATACTGGCAATGGTTTCCTGAAGTATGAACCTTACCGATCTTAATTTGTTATTTTTGACTTTTTTTACAATTATATATTTAATGTGTATTATATTATACATGTACATTTCTAAGGATCACATAGCTTACATCTAAAAGTGATACCATCTATGTAATATTTTCATGCATATCAATTTATCAAATCAAACTCCGAATTTTTTTTTTAAGGGAGGACAACTTTTGCAGTTGAATAGTATTGAATGTGTCCAATTTAATTTTCGTTTAACGATATTCCATACAGCAAATGGTTTCTTTATATATATTCATTTGAGGCGATATTTCTTAACGTTGAATTGTTGTAAAAGATATACGCTGATTAATATTTTGATTTTCAGATATTCTGGACATGAAAGAATCAGTTCCCACGAAAACAAAAGATCAGTAAGAAGTGATGTATGATATTAAAAGATTAATTCAATTTTCAGTTTGCACACGTTCTTTTTATATATCATGAAATACAGCTGTTTCATTTAATAAAGTTTGTTTTATCAATTTCTACTTATATGAGATCATATTAAATATAAAACTTATAGAACAATAACTTGAGGGTGAAAACTTATGAGTATGGCGGATTAACCTTTAAAACAGATGGATTTTACAAAATGTAATGTTTTTAATTGCGTGATGTGCAATGTTTGGAATGTGAGTTATTATGTTTTTGTTATTAATCAACTAACTGAATTTTAACTTTAAGATGTTTAATGTTTGTTTGAAAATAAACATATCATTAAAATGAATATTTGTTTTATTTCAGTGAAGAAAAGGAAAAGTAAACAAAATTAGGGAATTCTATTGTTGTTACTTTAAAAATAAAGTTATGGCAGAGAGAGAAAAAAGTATTTTAATAAAGGTTAAAGACAAATATTCAATAGCAGGGAATTCAAACGCAGTAAAAGTGAAATATCTTTTACTTATGATAGTTATTTTAATTATTAAGAAATGTAACCGAGCAAAGTTCTTTTAGCAGTTGTTGACAGCTGCTGCCTTACAAGTACTTTAGATGACACCTTTTTTCCCAAAACCTCATTTTAATGTTTACTTCTAATACCAATGTTATTGATAACTACAACATGAAATATTTTTGAAGAAAAACCTAAAGGAAAATTTAAGGGTAGTTTACTTGCACTAAGAATCGTATCTTAAACAAAGAGGGAACCACTCTTCATTTATGAAAGCTTTCCTTATTCTTTCGGAATGTGAAGAAAAGATTAGATGTTCACTTTTCATAAACATCGACACACTTTTTAGTCTTAAAAAGACCAATATGAAAAATTTTATAAAGCATTCTATGTAAATTGATATATTATAGAAAAAATGTACCTGATAACAAATCTTTAAAAGAATAATCAATGATGAAAACTGATTATTTTGTCTCCCTTATTAAAAAAAAAATAAACATTCACAGAGCCTAAAGAATTACAATATAAAAATGCTACAATTGGTAAAGTTCTTGGATGTCGAAGTCATTTTGTTAGATTTTTTTTTTGCTTATGACATCGTTCAGATACTCTCCTGTGTAGGAAATTGGTCATAGCATTTACTCTTGAGTCATGGATGAGGGAATCGATCTGTGCGTCGCGCGTTGGAATCTCACATCTAGACCTGGAAACCGGTCATTCGAATAAAATCGTATAACCCGATCTCCTTTATCACAATAAATGCTGACACACAAAAAAATATTCCTCAAAGCTTAATGGTCTTGGATGCAAAGTATTGTATAGGTCAAAATTTGCAGCCATTTATCGGCAAGTGCTTAACCAAAGAAACAAAGGTTTATTTGATTTTTATTACAATTGGAATGTCCTCTGTAGTCCACAAGAACCTTTGCAGTATAAACTAGGAGACTTATTGTTCACAGAACAATAAGAAGTCTTTCCACCTTCTTTGAATTTCATATTTGTTTTATATCTGACTCCTTAATATTAAATTCTATGAAAAAGAAACCAAAATTGTCTTAAAGTATAGAAAAAAATGAAAATTTGAAAAAAAAAATGGAATGACCTTGACCTTTGACCTTGAGAAAATGTTCAAGGTCAAAGGTCAAGGGTCACAATACAATTGACCCCATCCTTCTATATCTTATATTTTTCAAGTTATAAGGTTTAATAGTAAGTACAAAGAAGTTGAAGGGCAATAACTCATATGAGGGGTCATCAGACCTTTTCGCACTTTTACAGTGAAGTTAGGCCTAAAGTCCCTTAAGACATTAGTGAAAGTTTGGTGTCTCTACTGTCTACAGTTTCGTCGGAGTAGTGAAAACAAGGATTTTCGCACAAGGGGCAATAACTTTTAAAAGGGTTCATCTTAGGGGACAAGAATGAAATCTTTGAAATAGTTTTAAGAGTACATATTAATGATGCAAAGACATTAAGTATATGTTAAAAGACAAAAGAGATATAAAAAGGGCTTAATTTCTCATTTTTGGAATGACCTTGACCTTTAATCTTTGCATTAATTTTAAGAACAAAGGTCAATAAATCTTATGCAGTTGGTCCCATGTCTCTACGACTTCTCGTTTTGAAAATGTTTAATTATTTGTAAAATTCGAAAAGTTTCAGGGGCTATAACTCATTGAAGGGGTCGCCGAATTCTTTCGCAATGAATAGATTCCAGAGTCTCCTCAAGTAGTAGAAGACATTGGTAAAGGTTTCATACTTCTATGGTTTACGGTTTCCAAGGAGTAGCGATAACAAGGTTTTTTGTACAAAGGGCAAGAACTCCGAAATGGGTCATAGGTCAAATACGTTGGGTTGTTTTCCGAAATAACTTTTAATGTCCAGTATCATGAATTAAAAAGTTTTTCGATAAGTCTTTCGGTTCAAAAGTCCGTAGCGGAAAAATGATAAAAAAAACTAGGAGACTTATTGTTCAAAGAACAAGAGGTCTTTCCACCTTCCCTGAATTTCAATTTTGTTGTATAATTGATTTCTTTAAATTAAATTCCATGAATAAGAAACCAAAATTGTCTAAAAAGAAAGAAAAAATAAAAATTAAAAAATTGAAATGACCTTGACCTTTGACCTTGAAAAAATATTCAAGGTCAAGGGTCAATTGCAACCCCATTGTTTTCAAGCTATAAGGTTTAATAGTAAGTACGAAGACGTTAAAGGGCGATAACTCATATAGGGGGTCATCAGATCCTTTCGCATTTATACAGTGAAGTTAGGCCTAAAGACCCTTAAGACATTAGTGAAGGTTCGGTGTCTCTACGGTTTATCGTTTCGGAGGAGTAGCGATAGCAAGGTTTTTCGCACAAGGGGCAATAACTTTTTTAAGCGTTAATCTTAGGGGACAAGAATTGAATACTTGAAATAGTTTTAAGAGTACATATTAATGATGCAAAGACATTAAGTATATATATAATAATGACCTTGACCTTTGACCTTTGCATAAATTTTATGGCCAAAGGTCAATGAATCTTATGCAGTTTATTCGATGTCTGTACAACTTCCCGTTTTGAAATTTTTTAATTATTTGTAAGTTTCAGGGGCAATAACTCATTGAAGGGGTTTACAAATCCTTTTGTAATGTTACAGTGAAGAGTCTTCTTTATTAGTCAAAGACATTGGTAAAGGTTTCAAACCTCTGCGTTTTACGGTTTCAGAGGAGTAGCGATAACAAGCTATAAAGTGAAAGGGGCAATAACTTCAAAAGGGATCAAAGATCAAACTTCTTGGGTCGTTTTTCGGAATAACTTTAAATATCCAGTATCATGAACTATTAAGTATTTTGATAAGTCTTGCGGTTAAAAGTTAATTACGCATTTCAAGAGGTCTTTCCACAGAAAGGTGGAAAGACCTAACTAGTAGACTAATTGTTCTCGAACAATTAGAGGTTTTTCCACCTTCTTTGAATTTCAATTTCATTTAATATTTATTCTCCCTAAAATTAAATTTCATTAAAAAGAAACCAGAAATTGCTTAAAAGATAAAAAAAAAGAAATTTTTTTTTAAATCAGAAATGACTTTGACCTTTGACCTTTATGTAATATTCAAGGTCAAAGGCCAAGGGTCACATTGTAATTAACCCCATGCATGAATGAATAGTTTAAAAGTTATAAGGTTTAATAGTAAGGGCAAAAGTGTTAAAGGGCGATAACTCATTTAAGGGGTCATCAGATCCTTTCGCATGGAACATAAAAGTTGTGCCTAAAGTCCCTTAAGACATTAGTGAAGGTTTCATGTCTTTGCGTTTTACGGTTTCGATACCAATATGTTTTTCACTCATATATATAGGGTCAATTTTAAGGAACAAGAATGAAATCTTTGAAATAGCTTCAAGAGTACATATAATTGATGCAAAGACATTAAGTATATGTTGAAAGACAAAAGAGATATAAAAAAGCTTAATTTCTCATTTATGGAATGACCTTGACCTTTGATCTTTACATGAATTTTAAGGTCAAAAATTAATGAATCTTATGCAGTTGGTCTTATGTTTCTACTACTTCTCATTTTGAAAATATGTAATTATTTGTAAAATTCAAAAACTTTCAGGGGCTATAATTAACTCATTGAAGGGGTCACTGAATACTTTCGTAATGAATAGATTCCAGAGTATCCTCAAGGATTTGAAGACATTAGTGAAGGTTTCAGGTCTCTGAAGCTTACGGTTTTTAACAAGGTTTTTCGCACGGCAATAACTTTTAATAGGGTCAATCTTAAGGGACAAGTATGAAATATTTGAAATAGTATCTAGAATACATATTAAAGATGCAAAGACAGATTATATATGTTAAAAGATAAAAAAAAAGATCTTAAAAAAGCTTAATTTCTTATTTTTGGAATGTCATTGACCTTTGACCTTTACATGAATTTTAAGGTCAAAGATTAATGAATCTTATGCAGTTAGTCTTATGTCCCTATGACTTCTCATTTTGAAAATATTTAATTATTTGTAAAATTCAAAAAATTTCAGGGGCTATAACTCATTGTGTACTTTTAAAAATTTTTAATTATTTGTAAAATTTGAAAAGTTTCAATAATTCATTGAATTGCTTTTATTAGTCAAAGACATTGTGCGTTTTATTTCGGATAGCGATAACAAGCTTTGAAAGGGGCAATTTCAAAAGGGATCAAAGCTCAAACTTCTTGGGTCGTTTTTCGGAATAACTTTAAATATCCAGTATAATGAACTATTAAGTATTTTGATAAGTCAAAAGTTAAGGGAAGAAAAAGAATAATAAACATACGTTGAAAGGTGGAAAGACCTAATAAACAGAAGCATTTCAAGGTCAAAGACCTAATAATTGGGATCTTTTGAAATGAAAAAATCATTGTGTATGTGTGTGTTTTTTAAAGTTGAATTTCAGATGAACACTTAATAATGCATTATAATTTGGCATGGGTGAATTACTGCATTTATATTTATATTAAAGCTTGTCAATTTTGTTTTTTTTTCTCGAAATGAGATATTCAAGTTTGAGTTGTGTCATAAAATTCCCAAAATACATGCCCTACGGGGGTACCTAAAATTTGGCACATGCTTAAGGGATTTTTCCAAATTCTTCAATAAAAATCACCCTAGGGGAAGTACCTAACGTACCATACATTCATCACGTGTTTTTATTATTAATGAATTGCTTTGTACTTGTGCATTATGCTTTGACTTCAATCAGGTCACGTTGATCTTTCAGGTCACGTTGGTCTTTCAAATTGATATTTAAATTAACTTGTCAATCAAGAATTGTTCCATCCAATAATGTTATTTGTTACTTAATCCCACGTCATAGAAACGGAGATAGTATATAAATTCACAATCGAACTTACCCTCAGTTTGAAAAAAAAATTGTCTACTAAGATGTTCCCGTGTAAAGTCTTGAAACTTTAAAACCGCATGCAAAATGGACACCGAAGATGCCATCGCAATCGTTGGAGTTGGCTGCAAATTTCCAGGAGCAGAGGATGCGGATGAATTTTGGAATGTTCTTAAAAATGGCGAAGACCATGTTAAAGATATTCCCAAGGAAAGATTCAATGTTGAAGCTTTTTATGACAGCGATCCAGACGTGCCTGGTAAAACATACATCAGAAAAGCTGGATTAGTCTCTGGGTAGGAATTAAATTAAGGAATCATTAAAATTATTAAGGTGTCATTAAATCAATTTTTGAGCTGATATAAATTTTTAAAATAATAATAGTTAACTAATTTTCTTTTATTTCTTTATAGGTAGTCTTTCTACAATTTTAAATTTGTCAAATTTTATATAGATTTGGAATAAAACTCAGTTCTTACGTTGGATGTAGGCATAAAAAATTAAAGAAAACAATAACTTTAATTATTTTTAATTATAATTTTACCATATTAATTAAATAAGAATACATGTAATTTGAAAACCGTATCTCGTACTTAAATAATTTAGATAATCGAATTTTACTTCTATTTCATCATTATATCATTCACGAAGAGTTTTGATGTGAAATTTAGATTGTTTTCATGTTTGCAGGATCAATGAATGGGATTACAGATTTTTCGGAATTGGAGAAAATGAAGCAAAGAGAATGGATCCCCAACAGAGATTGGTGCTGGAGTGCACCTACAAGGCCCTGGAGGACGCCGGAATCACCAAAACATCGCTCAACCAATCAGATACAGGAGTATATATAGGTGTGTTCTTCGTTTCAATTTACATAGTTTATACTAAGTATTTTAACTATTTATTTAAATATTCCATGTCGTTTGATTATTAAATGAGTCAGATTTTTTTTTTTCTGTTTTATGGATAAAATTGTTCATTGACATGTACATGTATAAGAGGTTTTTAGATTCGATATGCATGGCTAGTAAAATATTAACATAAATGCAAAACCATGTCTCTCCATCAAAGTTAAGAATTAATGATTTAAGATATTTAATGAAGAACCAAGAGCGATAACTCTTAAAAATAGAAGGAAGAGAACCATAATATTTTCTGATTTAATGCGAGAAAATTCAAATGGAACTGTTCATGTTGTCTTTTCAAATGATATAATAGTTACAATTTATCAAAATTGTAATTGTAGAAGAAATGAAGGTATTCTTGTGTGAACATATGCGAACAAGGCAGTACCTAGAGATTTTTGATTTGAGTAAATTAATTAGCTAGAGATCTTTCTATACACGTATATATTTCAATGTATTATAACAACATTCAAAACTTTACGAGTCGTGTGCAGAATATGATGAAATTTTGAAAATAAAAGCAATTGTTGTATCTAAAAAAGATTTCTTTTTTCTATAGGCGTAATGAATGGAGAGTTTGAAGCAATCACTGGGATAGATCCTAACTTATTAACCAACACCTCGGTGACAGGCATTAGTAGAAGTATCATATCCGCGCAGGTTGCCTACTTTTTAAACCTCCATGGACCGGCAATGTCTATAGATACTGCTTGTTCGTCTTCACTTGCAGCCATCCATACCGCAGAACAGGCCATTAAAACTGGTAAATTAACATGCTTAGTTTGTTATTAAGTAAACATTTTTTATATATATATATATGTATTGCGTGTATATTTTTTCATCATTAGATTATACAGTAAAATACCTTTATAGCGAGTACACTTATAACAAATTAGCGCTTATAACAATGTAATTTTGTTTTCAATGGCTTTTAATTATGTTTTTTTAAGTTGACGAATAAATGCATTACGTTTTAAGGAAGTAAAATCGTCGGTTAGGTCCCTGGCACTATACTTTAACATTTTATTGACTGTAATGTGTACACCTTTTTTGAAAAGGTGAAATGAAGATGGCGATATGTGGGGGAGTCAACGTTTTGTTGAGCCCAGCAACATCTATAGGTTTGTCTAAAGCACGGATGGCATCAAGGGCTGGAAAATGTCACACTTTTTCCCAGAATGCTGATGGCTATGTAAGAGGGGAGGGATGTGGAATTGTGATTCTGAAACGACTTGGTGATGTAAGCATTTTATTGTAAATATATTTTTAAAATAGGAAAATTCAAGTTTTGATTGAAGTTAAAAGTACACTGTACTTGAATTGTTTATCAATAAGTTTAATTTATATGACATATTTGGTAAAGATGTGAATATATAAAACTAAGATTTGCAAAAACGGCTATGACTTGAAAAAAATATTATTTTCTACTTCTATAAAAAGATTGCTATCAACGGAAATTTTACTGTTGAACTCAAATTACATGAAATTTCTTATTGTCTGTGTGGTGCAGTGGTTAGACCGTCTGCTCTAGATAGTCAATCCTTTTGTCGCGGGTTTAAATCCCTCTGTAGGACGGGAAGACCGGTCGTTTGGATGAGACCACATAATCCGAGGTCCCGTGTGGCAGTATGTGTTGGCAATAAAAGAAGCCTCACTGCTCTATTGCCCGGAGTACCGAGCATAGGTATAGATTTGCAGCTCACCACAGGCAAGTGGTGGCGTCTCCATGTGAATGAAAATTTCTCGAGAGGGACGTTAAAGAAAACAACAAACAAACGTAAAGTAAATTACGGTAAAGTAAATTAAGGTTAATTATATCTAAATTAAGCATATATGCTACAAAGTTTGATAATTTTGAATAAAGAAGAGGATGTTGCATCTGACTGACGTTTACTTAATGTATGTTCAAGTAGTCACAATTTATTTTCCATAGATCCATTTAACTGTATATGCGTTCTTTAATTAATCTTGCATAAATGTTGCTTTTTTAAAAATCCATGCCATACTCATGTTTTTAATGTTGCATAGTTTTTATTTTTTAGATGTATGATTTAAAATAAAACTCACCTTGAAGCAGGTCCATTTTGAGGTCGATTATTTTTTAAATGACTTATCATACAAAAAGGATGCATTTTATGATGTATCATATGTGACATATTCAGAAGTGATATATAACCATTTGTCATTCATATTGGCTTTTCTATTTACTTCTCCAACAAATCCTTTATACCGATATAATGGAAATTTCCTTAGTGAGATGACTTTGTGGGAATGATTTACCGGTAACTGTAGAATAACTGTATTATTTTTGGATGCATGATGTGATCAATCCAGTTGCTTGCGTGATAATTTGCATAAACGCATAAAATTATCATACAAGCCAATCGTTACCAAACCAAAAAGTCTGACAGTTTTTCCTTAAATTTACATGCTCTTGATTCCGCAATTTTACGTACTACAAGGCCCGCCTCTGTCTCTGCCCGGTCCTTCGGATGAGACCGTAAACCGAGGACCTCAATTCATACAATCTCATCCGAAGGACCGGTCTCCACGTCCAACTATGGGATTCGAACCCACGACATAAGGATCAACTCCTTACTTTGCGAATCTAGAGCAGACGCTTTAACCACTGCGCCGGGCGACAAATGGATTATGGAATTTATTTTTTTTTTTAAATCATTAATTTTATTCCTAGGCTATTCGTGACAACAATAAAGTATGGGCAATTATAGCCACTACCTGCAACCAAGACGGACACGAGAATTCTCCGATCACGGCGCCCGCCGGTGTTCAGCAGGTTAGGCTGTTAGAGAGAATCTTTGAAAAATCAGCCGTTCATCCCAGCAGTATACAGTATATTGAAGCTCACGGTATGCTAAATTTCTTTTTTTTAAGTTTTGAAAGGATGGATAAACTTACTGACTTGTTATCTAATGGAGTGTTTTCCATTGAGATAATTTAGAGTTATTCCCATGACCGCCGTATTGTAGGTCAACATTCCCAGATCCCTTCATTATTCAACCACGTTCAATTTGTTATACTGGTTACTGAGGTAAAGATAACACTTTTTTCTTATTAATATACGCTTGTTCAATCCCCTATTAATGTAATTCATAATTATAAGATCCCCCCATATATTTCTTGCTTGCATGTTTAAAATTGTTGGCTAAAAGGGAAAAATTCACTACTTTGCCCTACAAGATGGCGACTAAGGGGAATAACTATGAGGTAAAACACGGCATTGGAAAACGGTCAGTTGAGTACATTGATGAACATGAAACTTTTCGGATCAAAGTTCAAAGCCATAACAAATACTTATCAGATGTCTGTCGTGAATTAAGCATTAAAGCTGATTTTTGGAACATTCTCAATTGTTCCAGTTAAATCCGGTTTGATTAAAAAAATCGTTTAGGATCAGGCAAAATGTGTGAATTTCTTGATCTTGGTACCTATGACGTCAAATAGGGCGGTTTAAATTCAAGGCATTTGAAAAGAATTTTTTATTGAATTTAAAAAACACTTGAGTCATGAGCCAACCTTGATTCAGTATAAATTTTCAAATCACGTGTAGTAAAATGACATTGGATGAATATCCTTAAAGACAAAGTACATGTTCACAAGTATACAATGCATCTTTCTCACAGTAGTTTACTAAGAAATATTTTTCATAGTATTATGAGATACATACATTATCAGGAGTCTTTACAAAATATAAAATGATGACAATCCTAGTATTTTTTTTAATGAAAAATTGAGAGAAAAGCAGGGGGTATATATTTATACGGGGGTCCGTCGTCTGTCTGTCCGTCCATAAGTCTTTACGCTCTCCCATTATACTTTGGTGTAAGCATCTCTTTTCCACAACTCTTTCTATACCACTGAATGTAATACATTAAGATCGAAACTTTCGCCGACATATGTCGTTTACTTATTTTTATTTGAAAATTAAAATAAGTACACGACTATATGTTCATTCTCCAATAGCAGAATACAGACTTTGCCATTATAATTATAATTGTAAAGGAGGAGGGGTTTAAATTTTGTGAGCTCAATGGAGGCACTTGCATAAAGCTACAGTAAGACAATATAGCTAAAATGAATTGCACAGCCCCTCCTAAATCTAAAAAAATTCAGTGATATTCGCTTCATTTTAAATTATGAATTTTTAAACAACCGTACATGCAATGTAGCTTTTATTTTATCCAGCTTTCGCGAAAGCGAGGGGACTTTTAATGTCTCGTCTGTCTGTCTGTCTCTCCGTCTCTCTAGCTGTCCGTCTGATACAGAACCTTTAACCTTGGTCATATCTTTTGAATAAAAAGAGATAGGCTTCCATACTATACAACCCCGCGGGGATCCGGGTTAGAATAGGTCCTCAGTACCCCCTTGCTTGTCGTAAAAGGCGACTAAATGGGGCGGTCCTTCGGATGAGACCGTATAAACCGAGGCCCCGTGTCACAGCAGGTGTGGCACGATAGAGATCCCTCCCTGCTCAAAGGCCGTAAGTGCCGAGCATAGGCCCAAATTTGCAGCCCTTCACCGGCAATGGTGACGTCTCAATATCAGTGAAATATTCTAAAGAGGGACGTTAAACAGTACACAATCAATCAATCAATCAATCCATACTATATACACGTGTATATTACTTGTGACAAGACCTTTCTAAATACACTATTCATTTTTACCCCATGACCTTGACCTCGTAGTTTGACCTCCTTAAAAAAATTAAACCTTATGTTGACACGGCCTTTTTAATTACACTATTTTTTTTACCTCGTGACCTTGAAGTTTGACTTACTTTTCAAAAACTTAAATCTAGGTCATAAATTTTTATCGAGAAAAGATTGGGCTTTCATATTAAAACTGTATAATGCCTGTGACAAGTCTTTTATATGTACACTATGATTTCTGACCCGTGACCTTGACCTTGAAGTTTTAAATGCTTTAAAAAATAAACATTACTGAAAGTTGACCATAACTTTTGTATGAGAAGAGATAGGACTTTCACATTAAAAATTAGCATTATCTGTAACAAGAACTTTTTATATACATTATGATTTTGTAAATCGTGACGGTGACATTGAAATTTGTCCTACTTTTCAAAAACTTAAAACCTTGGTCATATCTTCTGAATGAGAAGATATATTGCGTATTAAAGACCTTTCTAAATATATTCTAATTTATTACCCCTTGACCTTGATGTTTGACCTACTTCTCAAAAATGTTAATTTTTCCTTATTACTTTTGACTGAGAAGAAGGGCTTTCACATGTAACAAGATATATCCGAGCATGCTATGATTTCTGACCCCTTGACCTTCAGGATTGACCTTTTTTTCAAGAAAATCAACATTGGTGATAATATCTAAATGACATGTAAAGGGCGTTCATATTTGACACAATATGCCATAAAAAGTGAGATCTCACCCACAAAGACACCGAAAGCGGGGGACCACAATTCTTTGAATTTGCTTGTTCCTACTAATTTGAAAGCTAGTTGTGTGCTGTAGCTATTTGAACATTATTTCAATGTGTATAATGTCAATATAGGAAGTTCACCAGATAAACGGCTACATCTCATAATGTAATTTCAATGTAATTTGTATTTCCCGGACATAGGAAAGTTGCTCCAAGCACTATTAATTAATTAGTCATTTTATAGTGAAAAATCTGTTCATCGTTGAACTTTTACTATCCATGTAGCCCTACATATTTATTGTAATTTAAAACATGTAACGTGACAAAGAGCTGATGCAATTGAGATCACTTTGGCCAAACTTGGTGGAGACCTTAAACATATATATGCATATAGTACATTTCCTGTAATACAAAACTTATGCTGTTAAAAATATCAACACCTAAGTTATGTTTACAGAAATTTTTAAGGTTTTTTTTTCTGATGGGTGTCCTTTACCTAGTTGCAACTATATTTAAAAGAATCCTATTGTGAGACTTGGAAGTCCTGTTTTGAAGTGGGTGGTGGCACGAAAAAAAATCTCTCACTGCCCAATGGCACTAAGTGCCATGTGTAGGTCTGAATTTGCAGCTTTCCAGTGGCAAGTGTAGGTGTCTCTATACTAGTGAAAAATTCTCGAGAGAGACTATAAAAAACAAACATGTATCCTTCACATACTCGCACAGTAAATAGTGTTCAGGTGGAATATAACCTGAATCTTTTAGTCCTGTTTCAAGACAGGGGAGTGTTGGCAGAGTTCTTACCAGAATAGAGAATTTAAGTTTTGCATAAAATATTGTATATCTTTGAAAAACTTATTCTAAAGAAAAGCAGGACCAAGAGTAAT
>NW_026926524.1:0-28449 GCF_032062105.1 Saccostrea cuccullata | reverse complement strand
CCAAAGCAAACCATTGCTGACCCGAAGCGGACCCAGAGAGCGAAACCCATATTAAGTAGCGGTCCAAGAGAGCGAACGCGCGTTCGGTATTTCTTTACATAGCTGTCAATCAGGATAAGCGATTTTAACCAATCAGCGCGTCAACCAATCAAAATGGCATATTGATCTCTCGATTGGGATAAAAGATCCAACTTGTTGATTAAATTCGATATAAATCCAAACATTGTACATAGATACAAAACGTGTGAATGTACAGTGTAAATCAATTTGATAATTATAATATTATTTTTTGTTTAAATTTTCCGGGTTGTATGTTGTATTTATTCTTTTTTTTAATCAAAGCAGTTAATAAAAATTTTTAACATACAATGTTACATGAATATTTTCTTATTTATTTCATTTAGTTTTTTACACCAGTATCTAAACTACATTGGTAAATAAATTGGAAAAATACATCAGTCAATGCTTAATTAAAGAAATAAATAATAGATATTACAATTTTCACCGAAAAAAGAGGAGAGAAGAAAAATAACTATCTTTGATAATTATTGTAAAATTTCATAATCTCAAGATACTAACAGAACGAGAACATGTACGTGCTCATTATGCAATTATTTTATTTCCATTATCTTAATTAACGTGTTACTTAACAGTTATGCTTTCTCTCTCTCTCTTTCTCTCTCTCTCTCTCTCTCTCTCTCTGGATGTTTCCTGTATTTATTTACATTTAAATATTTTAGAAATATTTTTTCTTAAATAAAAATAAATTTCATTATTGTGTTTATGTTAAGTAGGGGGGGCATATTAAGATATTCTTGTTGGGCTAGGAAAACAATTATTATTTGTCATTTCATTCTTTTCATTCTGATTAAAATCATACTCGCACCATAATTCACGATTAGGAAGTAAAAACAACTGAAGGAAAACCGAAAGTTAAAAACGTGCGTTGATTATGAAGTCTGATCTCTGTTTTACCAAACCCGCATTCGGACCAAAAGTCTCATGACGCGTCATATACAGTATATATATGTATATTTAATTGTTTGTTGCTTAACGTCCCTCTCGAAAAGTTTCCATTCAAATGGAGACTCCACAATGTGCACTTGTTAGTGGAGTGCTGCAAACTTGGACTTACAATAGGCATTTATGGACATTGAACAGTGAAGGCTTTTGTTCATGTCAGTACCCACTGAGACAAGGGATATTGGTTTATTCATGTATAAGGTCCCATATAAAGGACCAGATTCCACGTCTCATAGTCGAATTCAAACCCAGGACATCAGGAGCAACTCTTTACTCCGCAACACTTTAGCAGACATTCTTGCCACAGCACTACACGGACGATACCTACAAATATAAAACTGATGAAAAGAGTATTAATTATCTCATATAATGTACATGTCAATTGTATTTTAAAAAAATGGAATATAGTCCCATAGTGAAGTTTAATTGATTTTTTTTTTGCGAAATTTTAATTACAATTATATTTTCAGCTTTGATAAAATACGCAAAGCCATGTGCACACGTGAAAACAATAAATATGTCCTGAGGAAATGGTTTTGCACTTCCTATGTACATGTATACACATTTTTTATATCTTAGTTGAATTGCATTAATATTATTTGGCATGGCATATTTATTTGTTTCCTATGTGTACATTGGTTTATCTTCCTTTGTAAAGATAAGAGAAAATAAATACAAACGGAAACATTATGTTAAGGAATAACAGTTCTTACCGTCATTATTATTAATTATTAACAGTCTAAATTTTCATTTTGTGTTTGAAATATATGAAAATAAACAGTATTCAAGCTTAAAAGTCCATTAAATAATAAAATCCAAAGCAAAGGAAACACTGACATCTAAAACATCAGACGCGGGATCAGAAACCATATGCATGGAGGAGTTTTCATCCCTTGCCGACTGGTGAGACCCACCGTGTGCTCCTTCTCATGACAAGGAAATAGTTCGGAAAATCCGTCCACAATTCATTGTGTAAAAATTGCCTAACAATTACCGGGGTTGTTTGAAAAATGTCAGTCAGCATTTGACTTAATAATTGATATTATAAATCAGAAGCTAGAGCATCTTTCAATATCCACTTAAGAGCACTTGTGTGTTAAACAGGGTATTGTCAAATCAAATATTTTCTTGGGGTCCAATTTTTCGTGGTTTTAATAAAATACATTAGTTTGTAGGTATTTGGTTTTGGTGTATGGAGAATTTTTGAGTAATTTATGAAACAATTTACATTTCGTAGTGGACATGACCTCGAAAACAACGAAAATTAACCCCACGAAATGTATAATTTCACGCAAAATTTTGTGATTTAAAATCTTGTTCCTTGGAATTCGAATGTATACACATCTTATTTACACCACTTCTCAAAGATATTGTTTAACAGTACTCTAGCTTGAAGCTTCTCCTTCAATACTGTTAATATTTTAATGAAAAGTAAATTAGAAGTTCAATAGAACATTTCACTGAACCTGCTCTGTAGGTATCTTTGTTTGTAAAGATTTATCTAACGTTTTTATGAAGTTGAGAAGTACAATATGCATATAGTTACTGAGTAATTTTTGTTTTGGGGAATACTATACATACTTGGAAATGACAAATGGCTTTTTAAAATGAATTTTCTTCTAAAAAAGGGAGTTATGGCCACTTAAAGGTAAATGTTGGGTAACCACTTGAAGAATTAAATGTCACTTTCTCTAAAATTAAAATTAACTAAGCAGTATTACAGATAAAGACAATTCGCTGACTTGCTCTGTCTGCATGAAACAGTACATAATGACTTGTATGTAATTGAATCATTATACACAGTAGGTACATGTATGATTGTTTTCATATTGCCCTTCAATTGCTTTACAAGATTAAACATATATCTGATACTGTAGACAGGGAAATTTTCGCCCCCGCTTTATTTTCGCCCTCTTCGCCCTACCCACATTTGGGTGAATTTAAAAGGGAGCGAATTCAGAGACTACAGTATAATTTGTTTAATAAAACATTCACTTGGTGGATATAAAACGGGGAAAATTTGTTTGCAACTGTGAAAGGGCGAAAATAACACGGGCCGAAAATTACTCTGTAGGCAGGACATTTATTTCAATCTTAAAATTGTCAAAATCTTCTTTTTGTGTCTGGCCCATTGATGTAAAGTCCTCATTATCAACTACTCGTATATTTACGTTACAAGGATTTAGTGTCCAGCAGGACTATAGTTGTAGGATGATGAAGAACATAATGAAGAATAGTGTTTGAGATGTAGACTCTATGGTGTTTTAATTTTTTTTTAATGGAAGCAAATAGTTATGCAAATGATGAAATATACAAGGTGTAATCATCTTGCATTAATTATGTTGTACATGTAATAGCGTAGAAAATCTCCATCGAAGCGAGGTACAGTACCCTATCTGTTTACAAGATTTACAAGATTAAAAGGAGGAAGGGGTACACCTTATGCATCCACTCGTTAGGAACCTGTGGTTTAACACGCACTAATTGTTCTACGCTTTCAAGTTTAAATATGCTGTAATATCATTACTGGTTCGTTCTGAGTTACATGTACTATGAAATTGATATGTTTCAGTACAAAAGACCTCGCCTAGATTGCAATGGTATTCATATAAAGCCAACGCGAGCGAGTTCTCTAGATTAATCAGCGATTCTAAAGTGCATTTTAGTTAAAACGACCTAAGGATATTGGCATTAGCCGATACCAATCATGTTGTGTTTGCTTATTGCAAAGTTTTTCCCTTTAATTCATTAATCTACAGCAGGTTTTGTCTGATAAGAAGTGCATTTATACACGTTTCGAATTGAAGTTCGTGTTACATAGGCAGATATTTTGACGATCACATATGTGTTTTGATAAAAACGAAAGAAAAAAATAACAATACCACAAAGAGGTTATATTTTTTTTTTCTAGACACAAAGCGAATCTCTTTGACGTTTCAATATTTTTTAAAATTCTTTCATTTCAAAGATGAAAAATAAAAATGTTTGCATATGGATACGTAGGAATTGCTATTCAAGTAGTTAGATTTTTTTTTTTTTAAATATTTATTAAAAAGAAAATTTAAAAATAAAGAAAAGGAATTAGCAATTTCAAAATTATGGAAAAAAAATTATCATCTTTACAAAACAAAACCCATCACAATCATTAAAGAGACCTCCATCCCCAACCCCACATCCCACCCAACCCCTCCACCCCCAGCCAATGAAAAACGCAATCAACGAAACTATCTCAACCTAGACATGTGATACTTAAATCATATGTGACCTTTCTCGTTAAACTATAAAAAATGAATACACATATAATTTAAGATAAAAATATGAAAATAACGAACATTAGTCAAGTTCAGTATTTTGAAAAATAAGAAGAATATTATTTTGCATAGTATTTTTTTATTTTAACCATTTCTTTCAGTCATGAGATTAATTCATTATAAATAAGATGGATTTTTCTCATGCATTTCAATTTATCAGCAGCATGTGACTTGTGTCTGCTGATCAACTAGTTTTTCTTCGATAATCCTAAGCTTTATACATGTAGGTTGCTGGCAAATCCATAAATGTTACAGGATTTTTAATTATATTATGTAATAATTGCATTTCACATAGTAAACCATATTTGAAACTTTAATTCATCTGAGAGCTCAGAGGTATTTTAATGCAATTGATTAGCCTTTGTCCCTAAGCCACCCTCACTGATGAATTCTTTCTTTCTTTCTTTTTTATTTATTTATTTACTTTTGTTAAGTTTAGGGCTTTTTTGTGTTGTAAGCAGAGTTTGATTTAGTTTGATGAGTCAGCATTTTATGTTTTATTCATATCTAAGTGAATGGTTTCCAGATTATATTAAAATATTTTGTTATATCATTGTTCCCTTTTTTTCTTCTTTCACAACAAATAAATAAATAAATAGAAAAATAAAATTTATTTAAAAATTTGATTGATAAATAAAAAAAATTAAGGATAAATAAAACAAACCTTTTTTTCAGAAATAAGCAATATTTTTCATACATTTACATTGAAAATGGTAACCTCAACAATGTGTACTAAGTATACAGGGAGAATTGTTTAAGATTTTATCATATGTTTAAAAAAAGTACAAAAATTTGTATGGAATTACATATGTATATTTAGAGCAAGACAAGGTCTTGTATCTTATTTAGCACCATGGAAAACTTACAGTTTATTTATATTTCAGGTATTTATCATTTATGCGATTTCAAATTAAAAATCAGTCAAAAATTATATATCTATCCATGCATCCATTTTTTGTTTGTGTTTAGTATCCTTAAGATGTTACGAAAGTATATATGTTCCTGGATGAAATTTTTTCAAACAACATTCAACATAGTGTTCCACTTAAGAAATTAATTTTCAAGTCTAAGAAATTCACAAGATTACGCTTTAGATTTACTGCAATATATTTCTATACCAGGAAGTTATAGGGTTTCTCTATTCTCATATGAGAAGTTATATATTATTGAGATTAGATTCAAATTGGTTTTAGAACTCATTTTTAGTATGACCCTTCATATACTGGAGTATGGCAGATCTTATGACTTCCTGGACTTGTTTCTTCTTTTGAAAGATGTTTTCGTAAGTTTGGAAAA
This sequence comes from Saccostrea cuccullata, assembly GCF_032062105.1. Classification (NCBI taxonomy): domain Eukaryota; kingdom Metazoa; phylum Mollusca; class Bivalvia; order Ostreida; family Ostreidae; genus Saccostrea; species Saccostrea cuccullata. The sequence goes on along the minus strand of NW_026926524.1, from coordinate 22,819 downwards.
TGAAACAAGCTAAAAGGTGAAAGATCTGGCTAATATCGTTGGTGTGACAAAACATTCAAAATCTGTTTATCCCCAAAACTCTATTACTCTTCATGGCGTGTAGGTTTGAACGCTGTTATGAAAAAAAATGTAGTGGATTCCTGATTTTGGTTTCACCCTCTCATAAACATTTACAATTTTTGCAAAAAAAAAATGCTTCCTAGACTTATCCAGAATTAGAACTGCCTCCCCGAATAAAAATTTGAACATCAATGCCATTAATATTTAAGAAAATGGCATATAAACTTTGTGCTTCTGCAATTCTTTGCTCTTTTCAGACCTTTGCTTAGCTGCAATAATGTAGCCCTCTCCGATTTTTTTTTTTTTTTGGGGGGGGGGGGAGGGCTACAACTCCTTAGGATCTCTATAATGGCGCAGATGCGGCAGTGGATCACTCCCGCACGGATTTTTTTTTTTTTTGGGGGGGGGGGGGGAGAGGGCTACAACTCCTTAGGATCTCTATAATGGCGCAGATGCGGCAGTGGATCACTCCAGCACGGATTTCGGCTCAAATTATCAGTAAACGGCTATTTTATTATTATCTCTTACCTGGAATCCAAATATGTAATTATGCAAAACATAAATCGATCCAAAAATATTCACAACAATCCATATATCGGTTATTTTTCGTGTGTGTCAACAGCTTAAGTTGAATTTATCCGCCATGTTTACTGACCTTGATGGATTGTATTTTGGGACAGCCAATGAGAATTTAGGTTCTATTGGAGCGGATCTACTAGAAATTCCCTTATTTTAAGCATATGTATCGCTGTTTGCGCAAAAATAACACTTGAAATGGTTTTATTTATCGATGTTTTTGTAATATATTATAGCACAATCGTTTATAAACATCGACATTTGCTTTATTTGGTTGTTCCAAATTTCAAGCGAAAGTCTCAATACGTCACGCGTGAACTGTCATGGCAGCTGAATATTGCAGCTGGGAAAGACACAGATTTATTTTACATGGTTTTCGAGATTAACAGGCTATGTTGTTGACAGTGAATATAAATTCCGTCTTATAAGAAGTAAGTTTAATGTAAAAATAATTTATTTTGCCTCCAATCACCCGTATCAAAAAAATATATTTGCACCATTACGGAGATGCGATGGAATTGTAGCCCTCTCCAGAAAATATCAGATAAAAAAAATCGGAGAGGGCTACATTATTGCAGCTAACCTTTGCTATGTTTGTCAAGTGCATCTTAAAGTAAATTTGTTCTCTTTCTAGAAAATGATATAAAATCGGACTAGTTTGTGACGTCATAAAAACAAAACAATGTCAATAAACTACTTTGAAACTATAAAATGTTCTAATTTATATTTCTCATAAAATGTATGAAATTCGACACATTTCAAGAAGTTTTCAAAATTAGACTTTTGTTGGGGCAAAGATTTACAATATACCGCATATAGTTCTTTGTTTTTAGGGATTAAAGCAATACATCTAAGTTGTATTATCTATTTGAATTTCAAAAAAAATGTTTATAACTACAATTTCTGATTTTTGAAAATGATTGTTTAGATATTCTTACAAGCTGTCGTTTTCACTCATTTTTCAAAACATAGGGTGACCATCGAGTACTCAGATTCTTTACAGTCAAATATTTCTTTAAAACGGTATAAACTACTCCCAAAATTATGAATATCAATTCTGCTATACAATGTATGTCTAAAAGTCAATCAAACATCGTCAGTGATAATTTGTTTAATTTTGGGAATCAGGCAATCAGTTCATTGTTTGTTTTAAGTCCTTGTCGCCAAGGACGATACTTATTTTTGATGCCCATTGTATAATGTTTGTTCATTAAAATCCACCTGCTCATGTGTCTATAAAACAGACATTGGTTACTGTTAATTCCACATATTTAAGTGAAAATTTCTTTGGGATTCTTAACAAATTTTACAGCAGTTTTCATGAAGGATTTAATTTCACTCTAGTTCATTGACTTTTATCATTCATTTTTAATGCAGTGTCTCGAATAACCCTTGTTTTTCAGCTTCCTACATATATATATATAAATATATATATATATATATATATATATATATATATATATATATATATATATATATATATATATATATATATATATATATATATATATATATATATATATGTTCAAGTGCTATTATGTAAACATGTGTAATAAATTGTCAATGGATAAGTCAGGTTTAAAGTTTAAAATTTATTGTAAGTCCAAAAATATGAATTTCACAAATGCTATTTAGAACAACTGAATTTAACAAAGAATTTTTCTAAATTTTCACAAATTAAGTTTAACAAAGAATTGTCCTAAATTGACTCACATACAAACTGACTCACATCTAATCTTTGACAAGTCCACCCACTTTCGTTTTGACCAGCCAATTAAATTTAGGATAGAAAATTGCAAGAACAGGGGGAATCCGTATGACATTAATTTACAACACTGAAATTAGGTAGAGCTAAGCATAACAAATTCAAAGAACACGATCCTAAAATCTAACCATAAAGCTGATAACAATTATGAGTAAATGACATTGATATCTTGAGGCAGGAAAGAGATGTCAAGAATTAGATATTGCTTCCATGTGCAAAAATGCCTTTCCTAATCATCAAATGAAAACAATTAACCTTCAACTACAGATGTCAGACAAGACCGAAAAGTAATAGAACAATTATAAAAATATATATTTGTAATTTTTTGTCATTTAGAAACTCTTATAACACATAATCATAACACATGTGCTAAAACAGACCATGAATATAATTCATGCTGGATTTAAGAAGAAGCTTTGAAATATGTTTTTTTTTTGTTCAGTATCAAAACAAAATTATAAAACTCTATTATATACGCAAAGACTTATGTGACTTTTTATTAGGATTGCGACAGACTGTAGAGATAAGGATATCAATTAATCATCTTTAAATATATTTATTTTTAGAATAACGCCATAAGCTAAAATAATTTAAATTTTATTGATGAGATATGAACCTGGAAATTGATGAATCCAAACCTCGAACAAATCTCAATTACCATATATTTTTTCTTCAACTTTCCACGCTTACGGATGTAAAGGTAAGGGTTCCACTTTATGTGCTTATGTGTTTTACTGCTTAGGAGTTTTTTTTTAACCCTTTAACAAATAAGAATAAAATGAAAAAAAAGATTTGATAATAAAGTAACAATGATACTCATCATGTGCTGAAGTATTGTGCTTTCATGAACCTCAAAAGGTTTATATTTTATGACGCCATTTCAATACATTTTGGTTAACCTCTCGTATATATATTCAGATTATAAATGAAGCTAAATGTAATTACTTGAAACTAAAATCTCTTATTGTTACTTATTCCATTTATATACTACATGTAAGTAGTAAAGCATCGATCCTGCACCAATGCAAGTGACGGTGTAAAGACGAATAATGACCCCCATCGAATAATGACCGGGAAACCCGTAGAAAAAAATATTTTTTTGTAGAAAAAGTCCTAGGGTCATTATTTCATTGACCCTAGACATATATTCGAGACACTGCAATTAAAAAATTGACCCCCATCGAAAAATGACCCCCTTTAAAGTGAAATAAAATTTATAATATTTGGTATCTTTTTACAACGAAACTAATTTTACATTTTTGGTAACCAGAAAATACAAAAAGTCGTATGAAATAATCAAGAGATTCACGTAGTCTTTCAATGCTAAAACTGTGTTTGAAAAGAGATTCTTTTATTGTCAAGTAAATTTCATTTCTTTTTCGTATTTCTCCTAATAATGTTTGCTTAAAGTGCGATTCTTCTCACATTTCTTGTATTTGAAAGTTAATTTAATTTTCTCAGAATCAAGAGAACAAAATCACTAAGTGATGGTATCAGTGAGAATAAATTTGACCGTTTAAATTAGAGGTAAGGTCTGGTTAAGGTCATTACCTTTTTCCTGGACTTTAAGAATAAAAAATACTGTTTCCAATCATGCCATCCCTACTTGTAATTCAAAAAATTGAATGTTATTCTTTTTGCATAAAAAGATACTACAATATACCATATAGGGGCTACATGATGATAAAACCAAACTGACATGGATAATTTAAATAAAATGGATATTTACTAATCCGAATTTCCTCTACTTTTTCTTATTTTTCTTTTTTGGATTTATTAGTTATTTTTATATGATTCCTATATTTAACTTTTTCCAATTTTCACATATAGTAAAATGTCACATAAAGGTACAAAATGATACAAAAACTAAATTTTTTTTTCATTTACTAATAGAGAATTAACACTTTTTAGGGATTTTTTGCTCAAATTTGTACTTAGATTTGAAGCATTTAAAAGTCAACATAGTTATAGTAAGTGTGAAAGATCGTTTTTATTTGATATATTTTGAAACTTTAGTCCCTTATTATTAATTTGACTTACATTTAACAATTTCGTCTAGTCTTTGATTGCGTAAAAATTATAACTAAGATCAATGTTCTATAATAATTTTGAGAGACAGAAAAGAAGATATTTTCATACGCCACCATTCCGCCAAAAAAATATAGTCCCTGCTAGTTTTCAAACGCAGTTTACCATTTCTATTTAAAGTTGTATAATTGTGATGAGGAAAGAAAAATATGGTCTTTAAAATCTCTTTCACCTACATATATAAGACATATCAACAAATGTACTTTGAATAGTCCATCTGGTCAGAAACCAGAGAGGAATCCTACCTTAAAGAGTGGTATTCCACTTGTTTTTAGAAATCAAACCATGCATCAATCAGGTTTAAATGCTCTTTAATAGGAAAAATTAGTTTTTCCTTCATTTCAACTTTTCGCTTGTATAAGTTTGGCAAATCCTATTTGACAACGAAAAAGGAGGAAATTATTACACCCCCCTCCCAAAAAACCCATTACGTTAAATCAAAATCAAAATAAAATAATAAATGAAAAGCAAAATTATAAATAAAACTCTATACCTTTCATTTATACTGAAAGAGGCTCTAGATAAAATATTGAAATGAAGTCAAGCCTTCACACAAGTACTATCATATAATAATTTACTTCGCCATGATTAAAGCATACTTTAAATGTAGTTGGAGATATACTTGAAAGTATTGTGGCAAAGTAACAGTTGAAAATTAGTAGAATAGTGGATTATTTTAAGCTTATTTTTAGTCCCTCCTTATAGAAAAATAAGGGTAGTGTACATGTAGTTGGGTTTGTTTGTTTTTTTTTTGGTTGCTTTTGTTGATAATCGACTTCCTCCTAAATAAGTAAGGGGGTGGGGTGGGTATAACACCAACAAATATGCTCTGTAAAGCTATGAGCTAGTGGAAATACACATTCTAATGCAAAAACTATACATGTAGACATATCCTTTTGATTTAGCACACAGTATTCATTACATTTCTTAATTCTTGTTTTACTCCACTCTTTTACTCAGTTCTGAGTATATTTTTCAGAGAATTTAATATGAAAGTCAGAACAAACATTTTCATTTTTGTAAGTCTTCTCTACTCTGTATCTTAATATGAAAAGTTCATTGAAGACCATTTCTTTTTATGTCCCCGTAATCGAAGATTCGGGGGTATATAGTTTTATCGTGTCCGTCTGTATGTCTGTCTGTCTATCTGGTGGTCTGTTTGTCTGCAAACAAAGTTTGACCATAACTTTTCATTTCTTGGAGCTATGACATTCAAATTTAATATGTGTATTTCTTGTGACAAGACCTTACTTTGAGTACCACCAAATTTGACCTTTTGACCTTTCCCTTGGATTTTGTCCCATTTTACACAAATTGCTAAATTGCTAAAATTATGTAATTTTTTTTGGCTTGACCTTTCACTGGATACTTAAGGGGACAAAGGATGTATGGTCACGTGACTCAGTTGATTTACGTCATAATCTCTGATAAAGTATGTATAAAACGAGATTGAAACCACAGTACCTGTATAATTTTTTGACTGTTTGTTTGCGTTCACCATCTAGTATAAATATATCTGAAAACATTAAAAATTTCTTGCAAATATTATCAAATTACGGATTAGATTAGATCCACTCTGTCGTTTCCCTACACTGCGCGTCCAGCGCGTCGTTGACGTCATAGTGGATCTCTTAGTACAGTAAGATCATACACGGTAAAAACGGGTAGTATAAAATCATAAAAACGGGCCATAGAATGTACATGGTGGGGTATTTTGTGAATTTCAGAACGCAACAAATATTTTTACATGGTTGTTGACGGAAAAGTTCTGTGGGTATGTCCTATTTCGCTTATTTCAGAAATGTGTGACGTCATAGTTGGGTTTTCCCGTACTCGAGAAATGTAAACATGACACGTTTTTCTCATGATCATGACTTGTTTAACTTTGCCCCGTGCAATATTGAGCTCAGCTTCACCAATCGATATTTTTACAGTTAATCAATATAATGACGACCTTGAACTTCGACGTAAATTGTCAAATATTGAATGATAGGATTTTTTGCAAATTATTTTTTTATGGTTTAAGTTGTCCTAAAAAGTTCGTAAATTTCCGTCTTCTGATGTGGTGTTACAAAAGAATCTTGCTTTTTCGAATTTTCAACCGTATTCATACTCTAAAATATTTTAAAAGAAACATTTCCGCTGGCATATTTTTTATCTATGCTGAAAAATTTCAATTATCGACCGAGAAATGGACCAAGAAACACGGAGAATAAAAACTACGCTCAGACATTGTGGGGTATGGTATTTGTCACTCAATATCTCAGAAATAAGTCTAGAAACCTATTGATATGTCTGCTTTATAGTATGTGGGACATACTAAATAAGATACATACAAAATATGAAAAAAATTAAATGACAGGTATTTTTTCAGCCAAAAGTCCTTCATCCCCTTAAATCTTTGACCTTTTGACCTTGACCTTGGAGATTTCCGTACTTATGAAAATAAAAAACTTTAACCTTGGCCACAACTTTTGAACGGTGAGGGCTACGGTTTTCATACTTTACATTTGCAATCCTTGTTACATTAAACCTTTCTTAAGAAATCATCAGCTCTGACCCTTTGACCTTTGAGTTTGACCTACCTTTCAAAATCTTATCCTTAGCCATTACTTTTGAACAAGTGGTGCTAGGGCTTTCCTATTTTGCTATTGTATTTCTTGTGAGAAGACCCTACTTTGGGTACCAATACATTTAAATTGCATTTAAAAAAAGTTTAATCTTGCCATACAGGGGCATAGCAGTTTCACAAACACATCTTTTTATATATAAGAGGAGGGGAAGATAAGAGATGGATACCCCAAAACGTAACAGACGGACGGACGGACATCCCGATCACTATATACCCTCCCGCTTTTTAAAGCGGAGGATATAATAATATATAATACTGCTATTTTTTTTCTGTCGGTACGATGATTTCCACCATCGAAAAACAATGTTTACCCAACCCTTTAGGCTCGATAAATTTTTAACTGCTTTAGATTCTGAATCGTGGCATTGACTTTAAAATATAGCTATAATTGTATAATGTTACGAGATCAACATATCAATTTATTCCAAATTACCGTATATACTCTCCTATAAGTCGGTATTTTGGGGGTTTGATATTGGTCTAAAACTCTATGTCCGACTTGTAGGCGAGTCATAAAGAGATTTGTATTTTTCTGGAGGCTGAAATGTAGCATTTGCATTTCTGACGATAATCGAAGAAAATGTCTGAATATATTTGATTATTTATGTATTCTTAGAGTACTTAAAGTACAAAACTTTATACATGTATATATATTAATAATTTTATTTGTATTTTAAGTGAGCATTGACTTTCTGTTAGATGATTTAAGATTAAATATCAGTGTCATTTAGAAAAAAAAAATAATTGGAACTGTTTAATACAACAATGGGCTTACTTGAAATTGTCGCCCGATTTTAGCAAAAAATAGTATCGACTTATAATCGGGTCAATAGCGAATTCCAACAAAATAACGTCAAAATATACAAGCGACTTATAGGCGAGTATATACGGTAGCTCAGGTGAGCATTTTGGCCAATATGCTTCTTTATCTATTTTTTTGCCCCCTAAAATTTTCAACTTTAATCCATAGGGAGTCATTTTTCTACGGAGGTCATTTTTCTTCACGTGGGTTCTGCAAATTTCTAGGGTGGTGACACTTATTCTACGGGCAAAAGGGTCATTTTTCAACGTCGAATAATGACCGGGGGTCATTTTTCGACGTCGAATAATGAACGGGGGTCATTTTTCGCTGTCGAAAAATGACCCCGGTCATTATTCGATGGGGGTCATTATTCGTCTTTACAACGGCACACAATTTCGAATATCAAAGACTGGTCCAAAAATCCATATCACGTATCGGACCGGCATGAAAAATCCAGGAAAAAAATACGGTATATGTAGAAAATTTAGCGAGGATTTAATGTTGGCATTAAGCAAAGGGTCCTGACATCGCTAAAATTGAATGTCGCTAAAAATTAATTGCGTATTATTTGTAAAAGCTTCTTTAGTAAGCATTTTAAAATCGCTAAAATTACTTCTCGCTAAAATTAAATTACTAGATTTTAGGTAGAAAAAGCTAAATTTGCGTCTCGCTAAAATTTCAACTTATACGGTATGGCAAATAGAACTTAATACTACATACTGAAATCCATATCATATATATGTTACATGTATTTTAGTCTTCGGGTTGTAGATTGCCAAATGATATGTACTTAAGTATGGAATATTTTCTGTATGATAATTTCTAATACTGATAGGCAGCCTAACGCAGCAAGCTAAAAGACGAAACAATAAGGGATTTGCAAGAGAAATGGAAGCTTTGTTCCCTTGCATGGTGTTTTTTAAAATCTTAATCAGCAGTGTAGTATTAGGAAGAAATCTAGGTAGGTATATATGCTTTTGATTTCAATGAAAAAAAAATCATTTTGGATTATATGAGAAGCACGTGTCGATATAAAGCTGGACTGAATATTTGCAATTTTTTTTTGCAAATATTCGGATATTCGTAAAGTCGGATCAGGACGTCACGTGATAGCGTAAAATCAGCAGTAAAATTGAGTGATGCACACTGGGTATATAATAACAGTTTATATTACATTTTTAATGTTTTGATTTTCAATTGACTGCGACTTTGAGATCAAACGAGACGCGAAGCAAAATAAAACTTAAATGATCAGTTACATACTATTTATCTATAAAACAGGGCATATTAACAATGGACTTTTTAACGCGCAAGAAAAATAACGTCATGTTTCTGCGTACTACATCATCAGTTTCAGAGAGTGGTGATATGGATTAAGAAAACTACAGTGTGGTGATCCGGAAAGTCAGATCAAGACGTCACGTGATAGCGTAAAATCGGCAGTAAAATTGAGTGATAAACACTGGGTATATAATAATAATTTATATAACATTTTTAATGTTTTGATTTTCAGTTGACTGTGACTTTGAAAATGACTTGTGTGGCTGGAAAAGTATCAATCCATTACAACAATATTATAAATGTTCGTCTGGGTCACATACTTCCCAATGCATTCCGTGGTTTACTTATGATCTCCCACATCATGAAAAAATTGTATGGGTACCATGGATAAGACTTGCGCCAAGAGATAGACAAAGCTTTAATTCAATTGAAGGTAAAGTCTCATAATATAGATAATATCAACCAAGAAATTATTTGAAATAATATTAGAAAACACACGGTTATGGATCCATTTTCAAAAAGGATCTAATCATGGTATCAAGTGAATTAAATTGATCAAATATCTTACTTTTAGAGGCCATGTTCCACACTGGTAATTATACCAGTATACCGCTTCCAATACAATCTCGCAGTGACAATCGCCTTCAAAGGGCCAGTGCTTACCATATAGCTACAGATCACTGGAGGAAAAGTGGTAATTTCTGTTATTTCAAATCTATACCGTCATTATAAACCTTAGGCATTATATAATAATGATTACATGTTCTTCTTTTGTGTATTTCATGTATTGCTGGCTATTCCTGACTAGATATTACTATCAATATAAATTTAATGTTATACTGATTGTTATATACTTTTCTTTCTTCAGTTAACCACGTATATTCGAGCTTTTTTGAAAATTCAAAAATAAGATCAGTCTATTAGGAATTATTGGAAAAAGAAGGATTTAAATCTTCATTGGGGTTTTGTAAATTGTTTGTATAAAATATTAAAATTTACTGTATATTCAAATTCAATTTCAAGGATTTACAAAAAAGAACTCAGCTGTACTTGTTTCAACTATCAATCCTTACTCAGTGTATCTCAGGAACCTGAAACCTGTTGACAACGTACAAAAATATCTACGCTCTTACTTGATAAGCGAGGAACTTCCATCATCTTACGATATACAGTGTCTTCATTATTCTTACTTGGTGACTGGATCAGCTGAGTTATCAGTGACCTATATACCAGGTGATACCGATATAAGTAGTTACTCTTCAAACACGAAGGATATTCTATTGGAAAAAACATCCTTATACGTCCCCGAATTTTTTATGAAAATGCAGATAAATCTACCACCGAGAGCAAAGTCTAGGGTAAGTGATAACAAATTATATATAATGAAAGAATGACAATTTTTTAATAAAGTGCATTTTGTGAAGTAACATTTAAAGTCGTCATGAAGGAGACATTTTTTTCAACTTGGTGCCCTCTTACAATAGTTAAATTGAGATTTAAAAAAACAAGTAGTAAACATTAGTTAACTATAGAGATTTTTATTATAGATGGCTTTAGAGCCGACTGGCATAATTACACTGTAAAACATTCATTTACCTAAAATCAGGGCTACACAGTAAATATTGCATATTACATGTACATACATCCCTAAATAGTTCAAACATAAATGGCTTGGGTGACGGTCAAACACCGATAGTAATGGGACGGTGACTGAGGCTATTTGGCAAATCGGTGGGGTCCATCGGTGGAAAATAAGTTTTAGTTAAATTCAGCGATGTCTACACCGATGCCCCACATCGCTCCTCACCGGCATTTCATTATTAACACATCTTTAAAGAATTGGCCGATCTATGGTCGAGCATCGTCAAGTGTCTGTTGAATCTGAGGTCATGGGGGGGGGGGGGTGAGTGGTAGGCAACAGAGATCGGCCTATCATCCGTCGATGTTCGACCAAACATTGGCCCAAAGTCGACCGATATACGAACGATGTTCACCAATGTATGAGCAATGTATTATGCATCGGCAAATTTCCCTGGAATATCGTTTTATGATTAGCAATGCATCGCTGAGCCTAAGTCTGGTCTGCAACCACGCCAAATTTATCAAAGAAAACGCATATCAAAAAACGCATCAGTCGCCCATTGTATACCCCATTGCTGGATAATGTGGTTCATACTTTCTGCTTTAATCACATCTTTCCGCCTGTGGTTGTATAGCGGTGGCAATCCGTGGGGTGAGGGATGCCCCAACATCGGTCCACATCGGCCTAGTGCTCCTTAAAATATCAGTTACATTATCCAGCGATGCTTTAAATCTGTACAAATTTCATTTAATATTCACAATGTGAGAGCAGTAGGTTTCATACCAGTTTAACAAGATATACGAAGATTGTCCGGTAAAATCATGGACAACCCGTTTTTCTCGAAAAATATTGGACGCACTAAGCTGCATTTTTCAGTAAAAGTTTTTTTTTATCATATCTTAGTACATCATAATTTTTTGGATAAAATATAAACAAAAATAAAGATTTTATAATGCTTGAATGTGCGCAGGATAAGGTCTTCCTGCGTAACGTCAAAAAACGGGGGTTTTAGAGAGAACATGAGTATTGAATTGAAATAAGATATTTAAATAAATAAAATTGGATCAAAAACTATACTTATTCGATCCCACAAATATTTTTGTTGTCTTTTCAAAACTTTCAAGGCATTTAGTGAATTTTTGGCAGTTTCATTGGCATTCAAAAGATGAAAGTGGTGAATACAACACACAAAAAATAATGACGTTTGACGACGCACCGGAAAGCAGTTAGCATTCATTTAGACGCCGTAAGAAACTTTGCATAAATACAGAAGAAAAAAAATCACCAAATCTTTAGTATAGAAATGAAATGGAAGTTTAGTTGGTTAAGTCCTTCTTGATCAAGTCCCCAGGAAGTACAAGACATACGGACAGACAGCTATTGTAATAGCAAATGACGCTGTCACTGTTGACCTTTTATATAAGATTGTCTATTAGTTGAATGATTGTGGAAATAGTGTCTGTACCTTACCAATAAATCATCAGAAGATCGCACTTTTGTGCCACATTGGTTCCTCAACTGTTTATGGAGACTAAAGTTTGTGCATCAATGAAATTCCTAATTAAAGTGAGACTTATTCAACTTTATTTTTAGCGGAAAAATGAAACGTGACGCTGTTTTCGACACTTTGACGTTATCATCCGTGCGCCTTAAGGCGATGCAATGCATAACATAAAATTTGTTTATTTATGCATAGAATCATTTGAAAATTGCTATGTTTATTAAAAAAAATTAGTACTAAGGAGTAGTGAAAATATCAGATCGCAGTGATAATAATTATTCACGCGAGACAACTTGTCCACGACCATTCTCCTACAGAATATTGATGTATTAACTTAGCATTTGGAATAAATATCTTTTATATATTGTATTGGCATACATTTTTGATATATCGATGTATTGCTATAATAGATCTGTCGATCATATTAAACTTTATTAACATTGAGATTGGGTTGGGGGGGGGGGGTTGAGGCGTTTAAGATATTTGATACATTTTATTGTTAACTTGTTTGAAAGTTGCAATATTTTAAGAGAATACATGTAACATATTGTACGACTTACAATATTTCTTATTAACTAGCGAAAAATTATTTTTGGTCAGTTTTAAAAATTGCACTTCATTTCTTTCCTTTAATGGAAAAAAGACAATCAAAATGTTCGCTTAACACATCAAATTACAATGAAAATTTACCAATCGAAATTTGCACGCTTCTTAATGAAAAATTGCTTGCGATTGAAACCTTAAACGAGCCTGATACTAATACAATCTCACACGTTACATGAACAGTTTTACAAACGATTCTACTCGATCGGTTTCAACAATAACGTTGCAGACACTGTATACGCATGAGCTGTTCCACCAGTGAAGCAACCCATTCAGCACTTCAAGTGTTGGGTCTAGTACGGTATTGTAGTTCCTGCGGATTTTTACTCTTAACAGAATGAGTAAATAGGCAAAGTCCATAATGACCTGCTGACCTGTCGACCTGCTGACCTGTCGACCTGCTGACCCGTCGAACTGCTTACATGTCGACCTGCTTACCTAAGAACATGCTGATTTACCAATCCGCTCATCATTTTACAAATCTCACTTTAGTTCGCTGACCTCTTTACCTGCTGACCTGTTTACCTGTTGACCTGTCGAGCCTCTGATCAGTCTACTAAACTCACTTAAATTCACTTACCTGCTGACCTGTTCTCAAAATTGATTACCTTTCCTCCTTCGATTTCATTAAAAAGCGTAAACACCCCAGCCCCAACTCATGCTTTACATCATCACTAATTCATTCCTTAAAAATCTGGTACATTTATGTAAATTACGATCATTAATATTCAATTAATTTTACAAATGTAAACTCATTTAGACATATGTCGCATTTGCAAATAAATGCGCAATGTCCGGAACTACTTACACGTATTATATACTTGGGCCCAAGTATTTATGGGACGGATTGTAATTGACAATTACTTTTAACTAGATTTTCAAGGTTGTTTGTCAAAATCCGTGTGGTTAGATTAGTAAATTTAAAGACATTTCTGTATATATTCGACGAGTAATCGAGAATCAAGATTAGTGTATGATTACATATACATGAAACAGAGCCCCGATCATGATAAGGATAACTCGTGGGTGTGATGGATCGGTTAGGGGACTTATCCAATCCTTGGTATCGTATCTCACCTTTCTATAGGTCGGAGTTCCCTCTTTTCGTATTTTTAAATTGTCTTTGGAATCAAAGCTCCTTAAAAAATGATTGATTGATTAGTATTATTTAACGCAGCGTCGGCAATTGTTTTCATGTGTTGATCGATCGTAAATTCCCTTTTCGGTGTATGTATGTTATTTCATAGATGAGTAATTTTCAATACTTGTGGGATTGTTGCAATTTATAAAGATTTTAATTTGAGTATACCCTAATGAAAAACACCAAAGAAAATTATGTAATTTTTTAGATTTAATTGTTTACTTTCATATTTGATCTCAATAGTGATTTATATCGCGTTGTTTGCTTAATATCTTCTTTGATATTTGTATAAATATGATAATTAGTACTTTTGTAGATAGTATTCAAGACGCGGTTTCTGAAACTTAGGGATGGAAATAACTTTGCATTTTTAGATGATATTAACATTAGGCATAATATCTGTTCAGGTAAGTTACAGTATCAATATTAATCTTAAATATTTTAAGTAATAATTAAAAATTGGTCATGAATTTCTTAATTCTACAAAACATGTTAAAACGAACTTGTCACATTTGATTAATGTAAATAAACCCATATCAATAAACATTTACCTTTAACAATAATTGTTTTAATAATAGATATACAATCGAAACAATCTAATTATTATCATAATATTAAGTTTCGAAATTTGTCATCTTCCTATTTATGAATATGTGTTCATGATTTTGTTGAAACATAATTCCCTTTTTTTTCCGTGTTGGAATTTTTTTTTCGAAAAAGAGGTAGATTAGTGCAGATTTTATTTTGCGTTAATTTTTACGATTGAAGTTCTTTTTGTTTAAAATGGTAACGTCTTATGTTACATTATAGCTGCCATAATTTCTGCCTGCTTCATATTTTGCAAATTAAAAAAATGGTCGCAAAATGCGAAACTTAGATCACCGCAAAAAAAAACAAAAAAACGGATATACAGTATTGCAAGTAATACACATGTAAAAGTTGATAAATTTTGGGTTGATATCATTTTTGACCGTTTTACTAACAAAGCATTACATGTAATTGTAACAGGTCTAAATTCTTAAACCTTGGTACCTTTGACCTTGGTGAATTTTAAACTCCTCTGGTAGCTAAATCGTCGTTTAGCCTAAAAAAAAGTATGATATTGCAATAATATAATTGACCAAACTACATGTATGACATTCCTGATTCGTTAAAGTTTAGCTCGGTATAATTGTCCCTTTCTTCGGGGTAAGTTTTTTTTAAAGTCGTTGTTCTGGATGAGTCCATAGAGAAAAAAGTTTATGTTACGACATATATTTAGATTCATTTCTGTTCAAGTCATTTCAGTGCCAAAAAAAAAACATTAAATTCCAATCATTGAAAAAATGGTGGATGAACTAGTGACTGCTAAAAGAGTAGAACATTTGTCCAGATAACTGCAATCGTTTCCAATATTTATTTGAGATTTTTTTTAATTTTCCGTACATAATGTGATTACATTGTTATACGAAGTTTGAAGAATTATTGTGGGTAAAAACACACTACTTCAAAAATTCAGAGACATTTTTGTAAACATTTTCAATTAGTCAATCCTTGGTTTTCAGAACCCGAGGATTGGAATATCTTAAGCAATTATGCTTAATTGAGAAGAGTAACAAAAGTCCAAAATGCTGAAATATTTTATTCTATAAAGGTTGCACATGTATCTTTTAATATTCGATAAGATGTATTTGAAAAAAAATCTAAATAACTCTCATAGCATTCAAACCTTAATTTTGTTTTGTTTTATCACTGTTTTGTTATATGTTGAAGCTACCGTTATTTGCAATGATGGAGAATTCCGTTGCCTTGTAAGTAAACAATGTATAAACGGGGCAATGTATTGTGATGGCAAGACCGATTGCAGCGACGGAACCGATGAAGAAAGGTGTAAGTTATATAAACAGTTTGATTTTTAAAACAACTCTCGAACAAGGATGAAAACATTTGGAAAAAGCAGTTTTTTCACATTTGCATGTATGTACGTAATAACCGACTCTCTCCAAAAAGAGTTTGAAAATATTGAAAAAATAATGTAAAAAAGCAATTTTCTGTTCCAGGCATTAATAATACCAACAAACGTATCATATCCGGTATATCAGAGTATTCCAAAAGTTCTCCCTGTGGCATCAATTTAAACAAAAACAATGTTAGCCAAACGACTGATTCAAAAGAATCTACTGGAGTGCCCGGAGAAGAATCGGCTAAGAATGGAATGTTGAATATTACTAAAAATGTAGGCAGTGATGATAAGTGTGCGATATATTCAAGTATTTGCACATGTTTTTTAAGCGGACCAACTGTCAAATCCTCATCTTGGAAGAAATGTTTCAAAGGTTTCAAAGCAAACTTTTATCACTTTTTTAGAGTGCAAAATCTTACGTGTTTGAATGTAACAATTCCCCATATCCATTTTCTGCGTACATACTCCTTTACTTTAGTAAACTCAAATATCACAAATCTTAGGATTGTTGTAGATGGGATGAAAAATTTACAACATATCAAAATTCGTAATACCATTGTTGAAAGCCTTGTCATTTACAATAGCAAGTATAGTACATATCAGTTACAAACGCTGCAATTAATAAATTGCACGTTAAAAGAAGCTACATTGAACATAGTAAATGTACCATTATCCACTGGAATCGACAAAATTATTCTCACTTCTTTTGATCGTATATCAATTATGAAAGGCGTTGTTGCTAATTTATCCTTTTATAATGAATATATTGACTTAAGTTTGCAAACTTTTAAAACATTTAATAGTAAAGGTGACGGATTACCCTTTCGAATGGAATTTCAATGTGAGCTTTCTTATACACGCCTTTCATACGTTTTCTTTGTAAATGAAGCTCAGATATCAGTACGTTTTCATCATGACTGTACAGAAATGATATTTATCAATTTTTTTATGAAAAACAATATGCAGACTTTTCCAAATTTCAGATCCTCAGATATATCACGAAGCAAATACTTTTCAATGCAAAGCAATGCAGTAGAAAATATCAGTGAGATAACGTCATGGCTACTCGACATTAAAATGATTGATCTATCTTCCAACAAAATAACAATTATAGAAAAGAGAGATTTTATGAAATCTACTTCCTTGAAAATACTTAAATTACAGAATAATCTGATACGAGCTATTATGGACAATGCATTCGAGGACTTGATATCGTTATTTCTTCTTGATCTCTCAAATAACGCTATCACCGTTGTCAGCCTACAGCATTTTATATTGTTAAAGAACCTTCGTTTCTTATTTTTAAACTATAATAAGATAAATGTTATTCATGCAAAAGCTTTTTCTAATTTAATTGCTCTACATACTCTAGATTTGTCTTTCAACAACATTATGCATTTTGCCGAGGGTCAATTTTTTGGTATGGAAAGTTTGGAAAATCTGTATATACAGAACAATAGAATTTTTTCTGTAAATGGAATGTTTTGGGGATTGTTTAATCTAAAATTCCTAAAAGTTGATGAATTCTCTATCTGTTGTGCAAGACCTCGTAGCCGTAATGATTTGCAATGTGTTGCTCCAGTAAATGAAATAGCTTCCTGTGAGAATTTAATCAGTGCCCCCGTCTTAAATGTTGCCATTTGGTACATAGCTTTTCTAGCTACCATTGGAAACATGATTGCAATGATATGCAGTACTTCTACGTTTAAAAGATCTTCATTTGCATATTTCATTTTCTCAAGAAACTTGAGTGTTGCTGATTTCCTAATGGGTATATATTTATACATTATAGCTTGTACGAATTTGGTTTATGCAGGTAAATATGGATTTAAAGATTATTCTTGGCGACATAGTTTTCTCTGTACGTTTGCTGGAATTTTATCCACGGTTTCAAGCGAAGCATCTGCACTTTTTGTTTTAATGATAACCATAGACAGGGTCATAGCAATTAAAAATCCCTTTTCACGACGTAATAAGTTGTGGGTGATAGGATCATCTGTATTGACATGGGTTATTGCTATTTCTTTGGCTGTGTTTCCGGTATTACCGTTGCAGTTGTCAATGTTTGAGGATTTTTATGCTCAATCTCCTGTTTGCATATCTCTTCCATTATCAGTCCATAGACAGCTTGGTTGGCAATATTCAATGGTCATTTTCATTGGGTTAAATTTCCTTATATTTCTCGGCATCATTTTTGGACAATTTCTAATCCTGTATGAAGTTATAAAATCTGGAAGCAATAGTCAGGCCTCAAACATACGTCGGAGGGAGATAACTCTAGCCAAGTCAGTTGTGGCCGTGGTTGTCACTGATCTTCTCTGCTGGATACCTATAGGAATAATCGGTGAGTTTTAGCGCTTTGCTTAACATATAAGTTTGAAGATCTCGTCATACATGTGGGCATCTATTACACTGTATTATGCTACTATGTCAAATTCCTCTTCTTCTTTAATAATTTAAAGTTTTACAATACCAAATAACTTAAGTGGATTTATTGAAGATAAAGTACAATGTTTTTATCAGATCTTCGTCCATTTTATTATATATTATTTATCATTAAATATTTATTTTGAATGGCATTAACTACGCTTTTGATCTATTTTCTATTTCCATCACTTGAAAAAAAAAAAAAAACCTTTTTTTAATTTCTTTTCGTTTTAAAAACGTGTCTTGAAGCAATGGTTACTACAGAAGCCCCTTGGTGCCAGGTACGAAAAATATTTTATCTGGCGGCCGCCACTTATATGTCTGGCGGTCGCCACTTATTATTTGGCGGCCTCAACATAATTTATCTGGCGACCGCCACATATTTATCTGGCAGCCGCTATATAACATCTGGCGGCCGTGACATATTTAACTGGCGGCCGCCACTTATCATTTGGCGGCCACCACATAATTTATATGGCGTCCGCCAGATAACGCCTAGCTTCTTGGTGCGCGCGCATGTTTTAACGTGTGATTTCAGAGGTGGATACAGTATAAAAATTTTAAAAGCGACATCAATAAACCAAACTTGTAAGAGATTTATTATGAACCAACACTCCAATCCACACTTTTAGTAGATATGATTTTACATGCATAGAGAAGATTAATACATGTATTTGATTTGAATTATGCAAGTATTTGTAGAGTGTTTCGGTTATTAAAAAGCCTCATCAGGGGTCACGGACAAAACCCATGATGTTAGTTTTAAGTGAGACCGGGTTATCTCGTCACCTATATTCTTGTGTTTGCTGTAAGCTATGATTCGTTGAGAATTAAATAAAGTTTTCCATTTTGGATTTCTTAACCCAATAACACTTTCCTTTTGTAAAATAATTGATGTGGCGGCCGCCGGATATATAAGTGGTTCCGCCATATAAATTATGTGGCGGCCGCCAGATAAAATATTTTTCGTACGTGGCACCAACGGGCTTCCGTAGGTTACATTAAAATACAATCAAAGTCTAACTTATTTTATTAACATGCGCAACAATGACATAAATTCCACGTTTGATATGAAATACTGTTAGTAGAATATGTTGCTAACAAACCAACGTTAACTTCGTTTGCTTTAGCTACCCAAGTGTACATGTAATAAACATAGAATTAACCCATAACCCATATTTTTTTCATGATGATAGGAATGTTGACCTTTTACGGAATTGATGTCACGCTGGAAATCTACGCTTGGATCATAGTGCTGGTTTTACCCATAAATTCTGCAATTAATCCAATCCTTTACACATTGACTGCTATAATACGGGACAGAGGACGGAGGAAGGTAAGTTTCATGAACATGCACTTATCGAACGTTTATTTTATTTAAAGCAAAACTTTCCTGTACAATATATTTTAACAATAAACGATGATTTCTTCTATTTGTTATTACATTTTACTTTAAACGGATTTTTAGCGTTCTGCAAATATACCGACTTGTCATTGAAAATTACAATTTGATTTAATCAATAAATTCAATACTTTTATTTTGTTTCAATATCTTTATCAAGGATGGGTCATGTTTGAAATCATAAAATGGAAAAACAAAATAGTTCCCAGGGGCAGAGATATTACAAATGATAAATTATTTATTTCATTAATTGATTTATTTATTGATTGTATATTGTTAAAGGTCCCAATCGAGATTTTTTCACTCATATGGAGACGCCACGACTTGCCGTTGGAGAGCTGCATTCTGTTTAATACTCGGCGCCTAAGGCACTTAGGGTCATTGTGCATGGATCTTTTTCGTGCCAGCACCAACTGCAAAACGGCTTTTTGATTAATACGGTATCATCCAAAGAACCAGTCTCCACGTACCACACACAGACACCTTTTTCGGAAATAAATTTTTATAGTACTATATAATAATTACACACGGTATCTAACCCCGAATAACATTTACATGTAGTACCCCCATGCTCAGAAACGCATTCATTTGCACTCTCAGCGTAAATGCATTGGCAAATGTCTTTATACCTACAAGTATGCCTTTTACGATAAGCTATCTATACAACCATATTTGGCATGTATGTTTTTATTTTCTTCTATCTCCGTAAACAGGGTCAAAACACCACTCACCGAGTGGAAAAGTCAAACGAAACCAATAAAAGGTATGTGGTAAATAGAAGAAGTTTAAAATAGGAGTGGGTTCAAAATTATATTCTACATTTGAAACATTGTTTTGAATGAATAAAATTGGATTTCGTCTCATTTTTCATTAAAATACTACGACATTTTTATGTGCTATTAAGTGTCATTTTAGAAACAGATTTTTAGATAAACAAAATCTCTGTGCAGGATAAGGATAAACTCGTTCATTGTTGAGTTCGACTTTTCGACCGGCGTGCAGTCATGTTTACCCTGTTTACTGGGATAAAAGAAAATGTTCATGTGTTTGTCGTACATGTATATGGTTGTGTATTGAAGAAGACAATAGTAATAAATAGTTTGCAAGTGAATTTACTATGTAAATGTATACAAGTGCGTTTCGGAGGAGGGGGTACTTAGTATAACACGGAGTTAAATACCTTGTGTTATTATTATACAATAGGTTAACATTTTATTTCCCAAACAAGTGTCTGTGACACCACAGCGGGATATATCGCATATAGGCGTAAACACCGTGCGGTATAGGGGAGAGGGTTTAACTCCCATCTTTCGCAATGATAGACATTATATAAGCATTAGATATTCTGAGTTACCCTTTATGTTGGTTTAATTCCCCCTCCCTCTCTCAAATAGCCCCCACTTTCATATTGCTAGCGACGCCTATGTATTTCATGGAGTATTGGCGATAAATGTACAATGC
The DNA here is from genome assembly GCF_032062105.1 of Saccostrea cuccullata. NCBI lineage: Eukaryota > Metazoa > Mollusca > Bivalvia > Ostreida > Ostreidae > Saccostrea > Saccostrea cuccullata. The sequence goes on along the minus strand of NW_026926524.1, from coordinate 1,556 downwards.
CCCCATTGACTTAACCCTGGTTTGTCCAACGTTTTCCACTCCATGTTTATTACGCATCATACTTTGATTAAGGTAAATGCATTTGGATTTGCATAACGTATAGATTCATTTAATTTAGCATTTTATTTACACTTGATCATGGCAGAGTCATCAAGTTATCAATAGGTAAAGATACTCAACACCAGATCCTCCATCCATTTAAGTTTAATTAGTTTTAAAATTATATGTTAAAGATTATTTGTCGACACAAATGAAATTAACAGGAATATAAATGTCACTGTACTCAAAGGTAAACTGAGCGTTTGCGAACCGGGTGTTTGGATTTAGCACGATAGCAAATCCTATATATACGAGGGTTGTTCGAAAATTATTGAGACATTGTGTATATTTTGCTTTCAAATGAAAGTCTTTCGGTGAAAATTTGCATATATGTTTGACATACATTAAGAATTAATAAAAGCAAATAATATTTTACAAATATTATATATTTTCTGTACAATGGTATATTAATGCGTCATCAGTAGGGATACATGTGCCCGGAGCAGTCTCGAAATAAGGTATTGAAAATGTGTAACACCGACGTTCTAACTCTTCGTGGACCCATAATAAGAGCGATAATAATTCTGTTTATAGATATTATTATTCAACTTTAATTAAAATTCATGTTGTGCAACTTTGATAGAATTTTGATGAGGAATGCGGAGATCATAAAAAAATTAAGCGCGGTAGAGAAAAAGGGATAAGAACGAAAAACGGGATTTTGACGTCAGAGGCGGAGCAGCGAACAACCTAAAATTTTGTGTAGCGCAATGTTGAACTCTTTTCTAGACGCATCGACCTGCTAAAATAATAACTACGAGAAGGAATAATGTGTTAGGGTTTGTTATTTCATTGGTATATATTTCTTTTATATAATTAATTCAACCAGAGTAAAATCAAAAGCTCCGGACGGCCATCAGTTATTACGCACGGTATTAATATCGTTAACGTTACGATATCAGATCGTAGATCCACATTGCATAAATCGGCACAGCATGATGTTAAGTCATCCTTTCCCACAAATGAAAATATTACACTGAGGTAGCAACAGCATGCATTTTAAAGGAATAGTTTAAGAAAAGAGACTGTTTGATTTTTGTACTGATATATGTAATAACAAAGGAAAAAGATTAAACGCTTCCCGGTCGTTTTACATGCGAAACTATCCCCGGCTGACGCGACATTAAAATGACGTAGTGATGCTGCTCCGGGTCGATAGACATATGCATGGTTATAATTTCACCGAAACTTTTCTTATTATCATAGGATTTAGAAATTTTGCATAAGTGTTCTATTCGTTCTTTATAAAATGTTGATGAATTTTCCTGAAATTACCTCCGTCCTTTATAGAGTAAATGTAATTGTCTCAATAATTTCCGAACAACCCTCGTTTATATATATATCTTCCTTTTCAAAGGTTAGTGAAAGCAACATCCAAAAAGAGAAAGAACTGTTAGCCCAAGAAAACTATCGTCTTAAGCAAAAATTGAAAATAGTAAGTACTTCATTATTTATTT